>NW_028186779.1:4639428-4656550 GCF_003343005.1 Rhea americana
TTTTTTGCCAGCAACTGTTATGAGAGGCTTCACTGTGCTGTATCCAGGCAGTTAAAATAAGACGACTCTGAAAGCAATGTATCAAATCACAGAAGAGGAGCCACACAAGAGTTTCCTTCACACTTCCCTTCGCACCAGAGGGGAGGAACAGAAGTGGGGGGGGTGAGAACGAACTTATGCAGATGCTTTACTTGTTGGATGTGTTTATGAGAGTAAAGAATTTTCAATTAGCAAGGGGGGAAAAAAATCCCAAAATTAAATATTTTCACTTTCAGTTTTTTCCCTCAGCTGTAAATTTCATTTTTCTTTGCAGAGATTTGTGGCTTGCAGTCCCAAATATTTATGATATGAGGCAAGGAAGTACAAGAAAGGAGGGGAAATATCAGGCCTGTACATTTACAATCTCCTTTGAGCTAGTATATAGCTGTCTGTTTTTTTCCTATCCTGTTGATATTTCCAGTCATGTTCTTCTTTYGGCAATAATTACTTCTTGTCATGCTTTCGTATTCTTAAAAGCCTAATTATTATGATAATATGCTACTCCTGTCCCATAAACACTCTCCACAAAGCCTCCCTATTTTTATAAAAGATTTATGTAATTTTTGAAAATGAAAAACTATTTCTGCCTGTAACGGTCAGACGTTATTCCTTTTACATCTCTTTGTGCTGAATCACAAGTTTTGTGGTATATAAACACACTTACACAATGTAACAGAAATCCACAGTAACACAAGACTGGCAAAATAATTCCTCTTTTGTTAAAGAAGAGCATGGCATAGTTATAAAGCAGTTTCCGCTGCCTCTCAGTATGGATGTCCGTTTTTAAGCTAACAACATGCAGCTCTGTAGACCACTAAGCACGTTAGATAGGTCTAGACCTTGCACTGCTCTACAAATACTAATATATTAAAGTGCCCCACTGAAGTCTACAGGCTTTTGGCACACGTGGTGCCTGGACCCAGGAGACCTTTCAGAACCAGATCGCACGTGATTATTCAAATTCCAGAGCAAACACAATCGCTCTCTACCACGTGAATAAATGCTAATTATGTGCTAAATCAAATATAAAAACTACCCCAAACTGTATTTGCTGAAGAGATTAGGCTGAATCCAAATAATCTTTCTTCATTTCTAATTAATACTATGCAATCTCAAGAAATAATTACACATACCTAATAGTATAATATATTAAAATATGCCTTAAAGTATATTTACTAAAAAACAATTCCACTGTCTTGATTAAACACAGGTTTCAGATCATACTTTTCAAGTAACAAACCCCTCAAACCACACACTTCAAATAAAAACATGGAAACCTAGAACTCCCTTCAAGAGCATACGAAGGCAAAACGCACTCGGGCAGACCTGAGCGACAGCTGCCTGTGCACGGCCACACACACTTCCAGATGGGTGCACACACACAAACGCCAGTGGAAGAAGAGAGGGGAAGAGTTCGGAAACGGTAGGTAACCAAAAGAGCAGCAGGAAGGAAAGCAAGCTGCACTGTTCTGGCTGAACCTCGACTTTACAAGCCTTGGTGTTTGTCGCAAGAGCCGTAGGGCTAGAGTCTGCTCGGAAAGGACTTCCTTTATCTTCCACTGGAAGAAAACTACCTGCTAATAATTCTTTTTTCAGCATCTTAAAAACAAGATTTTAAAAAGTAAAAGTGTGCTTACATGAGATAARAGGCTAAGCAAGAAAATGAAGATGACCTAATAGAACCACTAATGGCCATCAAATCATACAACTACTGTCAGAACCAGAACACACAAGTATTTTTCAAAGCTACTATTAGAGTGCTGCTATAAATTCCACAGAAGTTTTCAAAGAATTAACCTAATGACAGATTTGTTGTAGTGAATACTGTTTTTAATATGGGAAAATCATCTTAATCTCATTTGTGTCATGTCTCAATCTTTACAGCACCATGAAGTTGTTTTAAGACTACGATTTATTAGTGCATTAAAATAATTTGCATGATACGCTAGACACATTCATATATATATCAGTCATAAATATTTTATGTAGATGAACTCTTACCTTGGTCCTCTCTTTCAGGTACTATTTGATTGACTGCGCTCTTTTCTGAAATGTGCTTAATAAAACTTCAAACTGTTCAAAAATTAAAGTGATGGTTTACCTTTCAGAAAAGAAAGGACAAGTGATAAAACAAAACCAATCCTGACTCCCCTAACAATTCTTTTTGTGTGTCCTAAAATAAAAACAGAGGAATCCAAGCTACTTTTCGGAACAGACAAGCAGTAGCTTAGTGTTAAACATGTTTTGGAATGGAAGAGGCATAGGTACTACACTGAGTCAGTAGATGTAGATATCCCTGGAATATCTATGAAACAATCCCAATTTCAGGCTCTGAAAACAGCAGGCTCTATTTAGCAGACTGGAGGCAGCACTGTTCTTCTGTAGATGACCTCTGCTTTCAAAGAAATAGGGCTTAGTCCTGCTTCCGAGAGCGTCAAAGCTGTATCACAACGTAAAGCAGGAGATGTCACAATACAAATCTTCCTTTGTTTCCTACTGATATTGATTTTGATTTTTATACAGTGGAAAAAAGAAAAATGAGTCTTTACTTAAAAAAAAAATCAAACCATTTCCATTACAAAATAATAATACTGTTGAAACCTGCAGATTRTGATAAATATAATTTTATTCTGGTTTTGCTTTTGCTCATTGTTAATTTTCTGATTCAATTGCTATTTTAATGCAACTTCTACCACTGAGCTTATCACAAGTTATTTTTGGAACTAGCAAAATAAAGTTATTTTAGTAGTACTAATGATAACATTAGTACTAGTAATACTAGTAACAGATGTAGGAAAATAATCCTTAGTGGGAAAAAAACATTATACTGCATATATGATTATATCTTAAAGTATTAAAAAAGCAAAGCTGATCTTCCCACCCCCGACCATCTCTCCCCAAAAAAGGAATCACAAGTGATGGAGATAACAGAAGAAGCAGCTTACCAAAGAAAAAGAATTAAAACAAAGAACCCACAAGTGTCAGAAAGAACAAAACCTAGGTAGCCAACACAACAAGAAAACCAAGCGCTACACAGGATATTAAAGAGAAAAATGATCCACAGGAGAATGGCAACTGTTACTATGAGCTTCCTACAGCTACCTCTGCCTTTGGATATTTTTAAAAAATTTATTAACCTGACAGCAGGAAGCTTCATACAGATTGCCCCCTGACAGGGTGCCAGCTTGGTGTAAGTACTTGCTATCTCTTTGTTTAGCATACGGAAATCAAGAGAGGTGTTAAGTGGTGCCATGTGCACGCTTGGGCAAATACAGCTTCTCCTCTGCCTGCCTCCCGTGCATATTTCCGTCGCGAACTTTCTTAATCGCGTGAAGTCCAATAAAACATCCGATTCTCTTTCCTCCTCCTTTTTACATTTGCTTTCTTTTTAATGTGCAAGTGTCTGATCTATTATTAATCTCAAAACACAAACCAGCAAGGATCTCAATCAAAGAAAGTAACAGTTCTTTCACAAATTACCTGTTTGCTGTCTGGTAGCCAGCAAGTTCCCCTTTGAAACAGCCAGCCATTTATGTTGCTTTTAAACAAGTTAGTTGTTCGTTGTTATTTTTATAACTTCAAAGACAAGGAGAAGAAAGATTAACTAATTGAGAATGAACTAGTTGTCATTCAGCCATACAAATTACCTACTAAAAAAGATTTTAGTCTTTTTACCTTCTCTCTAACGTTAGTTACTCTGTATAGAAATACAGATAATCAGACTTCAAGCCTCATTTAAGAAACACAGATACCACACACAAACTTAATTCAAAATTTTAATAATAAAGTAGTTACAAATTCATGAAGCCAAACAGAATAGTCTTCCATGTTTTCAAAAACATGATTAAATTTCTCCTCACTCAAGAGATTTTTTAAAATAGGTTTTCTTTGTCACAATTTAGACACGGCAATAAGAGACTGATTTATTTCCATAAAGCAAGGGAGTTTACAAGTGGCACTGTAATATTTGCTCTTCGCTAGCCCAATTTTGCTCTCATTGAAGCTCAGGGAAGCAGGAGTCCAGTCTGCGCAGAGTCTGCGTTTATGCTTGAGCATCAGCATCACTGCTGCCCGAGCTACCTGCAATACCTAGGCACGGCAGGGAGCCTGAGCTCAGGATGGATTTTCTATCTTACTGTTGCATCATCTTGCGTGTTTAAATAATCATAACGTCTTTTTCAGCTTTAATGGGCATTTACTCCCAGTTCGCATATGCATCCCCCACTGACTTCACTAAGAACTCCACTGCAAGCAACCAGAACAATAACATTATCCAGAGCAGCTAGTTAAGTCCCTAGCTATTTGCAAACACCTACTTAAAAACGCTCATATTGAACATATCCTTTAGAAACAGTCCATCATGGAGCCAGATCTTCCAGATTCTTAGAAAACTTACTGTTATTTGAGCAAGACACCACTACATTTTAGAATACAGATTGATGAGCCTGTATTACGGCGGGACTCTGTAAGCGTGTCCTCAGTTAACATTCCTCATTGACACAATTGCCTTAGTGAAACAGCCCTCCTACTCCAGACRTTACCTGCTTTATTAAAGGTATCAAGCCCTGACAGGACTGGGCCTGGAGCCCTCAGAGATCGCCTGGATAACCAACAGTGTCTCAGAACAACACACCCACAGTGTACGAAGTGGTGTGTGTTTACAGAGTAACATTATGTGAAGAGAGGGGAATCGTTATATGCAGATTAAACATCTTTCCACTGTTTGCTCTGCCTAAAAACAGGCCCCGATTTTAATACTGAGATAATTTGGGCTATAAAGTTCCCTATAAGAACAGAAATACTCACTAGGGGCTTAAAAGGCAGCAAGAGCAAATCGTACATGATGCTTTCTTTCACTGAAATTACCCAAACTTATCAAGATGTTCCTGATGGGACGAGATCTTACAGGCCTTTACAATTTGAGGATTCAGCCAAGACACAGAGAAGCATCCTTAAATACGCTGATGAAAGGAAAGCTCTCGGACTGAAGGCCTCTTCTCTTTTCCCCCCACGGGCTGGGAACGCTGTTAATGACTCTAACGCGAGCTTCCTCGCAGCAACCTGCCAACGACCTCTGCTCTGACCTGCAGAGACCACTGTCTCAAGACGTAAAAGACAATTTAGTTCTTTATTCTTTGTAACCAAAATGACTCCAGTGCCATAAATTCTAATCAAAACTACTCAGATTAAAAAAAAAAAAAAAAAAAATCAGGTAATGCATGCTTTCCTGAAAGCCACTACAAGGAATCTGCTGGCAAAATGCTACCGGGTAGAAACAACTTCTGCCCCGTGTCACAGTTCTGCTCTGGCATGGCCACGAACGCTTCTACGGAAAGACACACACCATTCTGAAACGCGGGGAGCAGCACTGACGGGGAAAACAAAATCCCAGATCCCGTTCAGGGTTTTGAAAACAAAGCTTTTTTTACAGAAAGGCATACGGACTCACTTAACACACACATTCCCCCCCCCCCCCCAATATTTCAAACATACATGTCATTATGAAAAAGCAGAAAACTGTTAGGGAAACAAATCAAACCACAGCCTGCTTCCAGCAAAGAAAACCTAAGATTTCATTTCATTGGAATAACATCTTGCCGGTGATAAGAAAGATTAGTAGTCCATTTTTGTTGCTCTGCAATCATCACGTAAGAAAAACTTCTGCTCCACAATTACAAGCTTGGTCACATACTCCCTATACACTTATGGTTTACCTATTTTGATAAGTTTGATGTGTAAAATGGCGTATTCATTATTAAAGAGTAATTTCTTATACTTCAATAAAATTATTATAACATGCAAGTGCACCCCTAGTTTTATTTTGCCATCATTAAATTATGTCACAAATTTCCTTGGATTAAGGATCCATTAAGGATTTGATCCAACTCCATAAAATCAACTTTAGTTGATAGTAGTTTGTGGGGCTTGGATTAGGCAATTTCTTCCCAGGATTTTTACTGTACAGAGAATTGTATACCCAATATGCCTGGTATCTATATTCACTTAAGTCTTAACAGTTATATTATTACAGAGTTGAACATGAGAGGTGTTTTCATTGAGATTTTTTTCAGAGTAATACTTGATAACTTACTATAAGTTTGTTTAAAGATGCTGTGTATAAAGCCTACTAAGATTAATTAATTTAGGATGAAATCCTAATGTGTTTGCTCAAGCAAAGCTCCTATTTACCTTTAACAAAAGCTCTCTAGTAAGAACTGCAGATTTGGCCCTCTATTGCTGTTCTGAAGCATAGTGTGAAGCAAGACAAGTTGATCCGAAAATGACACTGCCAAGAATGGCAACAGCTAACCACAGCTTCTAGTCTTTTAAACAGTTCTGAGCATGGTATGATTAAAATAGGAGATGCCGCCTCACAAATATTTTAAAGAATAAATAACACACCACAAAAATCTCCTGCAAGACAACCTTGCCTCACGCTGCTGAACAAAATTGGTATTTCTATAACAGAAACACTGTGGCTGTTCTAACTTCACACATCAAAACATTATTTCTGAGGTGACACACTTCGGAACAGAGAGCCCTTTGCCAAAATTTTCCACTTCAGAAAGCATTTCTTGCCACGTTTTTCACTCTCCTCACGTTTCACGTGATTTCAGTATCAAAAGTTTTTGCACGCAGGTGTTTTCAACAGATGCCGAGAAGCCCGCTGCCCCAAACGCTTGAAGCCCCGCGGACGACCGATCAGCCTTTCGTTGAGAGCCAAACCAACCCCAAACCCCACCAGGCCAAGGGCAAGCGAACGCAGCCGCTCCCGCCCCAGTGGCTCCCGCGCTCGCTCTCGGATGCCGCCCTGCCGCGGAGGCAGCGGGCCACGCTGCCGCGCAGCGGGCACCAGCCGCCGGGGAGAGCTGCTTCGACCGGCAGGAAACTTATCCCAGGCCGGGCTGCTGCTGCCGAGAGCTGGGGAGCCGCAGCGTTCACCTCGCGCCGCTGGCGGCAAAGCATCCRTAAGAGAAATGGACCAAAGGTTTACTCTATACCTCCCTAAGTCGAGAATAAACATAATTAATCATAATCCTGCAGTTTCCTCACYGCCAGCAGGGAGTGTTGTTGAAAAGGGGCCATTTTTGTGATTAATTGCATTATCTGCTACCAAAACAGGAATTAAATCCCCACTGTTACTACAGTAAGCAGTGACATGCCGAAATAAGGAGGTGTTAAGAACTAGGGGGMATTTCTGGAACAGGTACAGGTAAGCAGGGCAGGTCATTGCAATACTGAGCCCATCCGGCAAAAGGCTGCCAAGCAGCCCATGTCCAGTGAGGGAGAAGATCACTCTCCGCATCTCACCATTCAATTCAAATCATCTATATGAAAATCTGACTCAGGAAATATTGCTGGGGTAACAAAACAAAACACTCAAGCGCTGGTCATTCATTCCATCTAAACCAGCACACAATTTTCACAAATTTTTCAAAAAAAAAAATTATACACAAACACACACACGTAAGAAGATGTGAGCATAGAGAAAACTTTTCTCCACGGGGCCGTTTCCTTCCCTTGACTTTCCAAAATGCTTCTCCCTCCCTCTCCTGCCTAACAGATTTCTGGCAAATTTTTACCCAACAATATATTAAATTATAATCGGAAAGTTTTTGTCTCTCATCACATGAAGGAAAGTTTACAAGAGAAAAATGCCAACCTCTGTGCTATCATATGTCAAAAAAAGTCCCAAAATCATGCGATTTAAGAAACTGCAAAGTTAAGGCCAAAATATGCATTCCTAAGATGCTATTACTATTTCTAAACAAAGAGAAACAGCTACAGAATAATGCTTCAAATTTATGCACCATAGCTTTTAGTAATACTACACTTAATTACTGTATTTTATAGGCTTGCTGTAAATATAACCTAAGGAACATATCCGCAACATAAAGTCTCAGTACCTTTATTTTAAATAAATTTGATCAGTTTGATCCCCTTATGTATCAAAATAGCCTCACTGTCCTTTCTTTAGGTTCTCAAAGTTACTAAAATTAACTGGCAAAGGTTGCTGCTAAGAGATCTGTAGCATCTGTCATAATTGCAACAAAACCTAGACAAACAGTACCTAAGTTCCTACTGAGGCAGTTAAACTATTTTGCTTGCTTTCGTTGACTTTGGTATCATCTTTTTAGCAGTATATAAGAAAAAAAAAACAGGCAAACAGACTCAAATACACACAGCACAATATATTAATTTGTAGCTTTTTCATTACTCCTTTTAGATAAATCATATTTACAATTCAGAAGGGGAAAAGATATTATTGCACATCATTTTATCCCATATAGCAACTCTAATGAAAGTGTCTGTATATATTTCAATATCACTGTAGAGCAACCAAATGACAATGGCTCAGAAAATATCCTGCCTTTTATTACAGGACTTGCTTGATCTAAAAACAAACAAAACCAGACATTTCAGTACTATCAAATTAAAAGTCCATTTTTGTTCTGTACGTATCTTACTATATTTAATAGGTGCACCCTAAACATTTGATCAAATAAAATACATCCTGTTAAAGATATTTACACTATTGTACACAAGAAGCAGCTCTCTGAATTTTAGGCATTGCAATTTTTTTTCTGGGTGAAATGGACTAAAACAATTATTATATGGTGCTTGAACATTCAAACTGCTAGTGGAAATTATGCTTTCCATGGAAACAAAGATTWCTAAGGGGGTGCTTAAAAATAGATGTGATATTCAGTAATGGCCATTATTGTAGCCCAGAAATTAAATTTTATGATTTTATTATTATTTTCCCATATCTATACAGAAGTAGTTAATAAAACATTCTGTACTTTATCTCTATCTTGTAGTAAGGCAAAGGAACAATTTAGAAGAAAAAGTGCACATTTTTTTTGTTT
Organism: Rhea americana; assembly: GCF_003343005.1. Classification (NCBI taxonomy): domain Eukaryota; kingdom Metazoa; phylum Chordata; class Aves; order Rheiformes; family Rheidae; genus Rhea; species Rhea americana. The sequence continues at coordinate 4,648,338 of NW_028186779.1, forward strand.
AAAAGAATCTTGCAGCTCTTGTAGCTGGAATACAGAAATCTGAACACTGCTACAGATTTCCTAACAGATTATAAAATCAAAACTTGAATCTTAGAAAATACGTTCTCTCCCCCCTTCCCTCCCCTCTTAAAGCTGCTTCCCCTTTACCTAAGGTCTTTTCCCCCTTAAATTTCCACCTATAGGATCATGTAAAGTAAGAAAATGCTCTGTTTCTATTAAGGTTCATCTCAGATGGAAATAATTAAAAGGAACTCCTTCAGGAGGGCAATCGCTCTAAACCCAAAATGTCACTATGTACCATACAGCGCTGCTCCAGCTCAGACATCTATCAACATCTATCACTCAAGCACGCGCCTCAACAACTCTGCTCCCTTTTCTGATTAGAGATCAGAGTTGCTTGAGTTGGCTTACAGGGTGTCATCTGTTTGAATGACAGATGTCTGTGTTGGAGTGTTACTCTTACTGCTCTTGTTTTGCTTATGAAAGGTTACATTTTTATCAGGCATACCTTGGATTGTTTAAAAAGTAAAAAGGCAGTTTCTCCTTGCACATGTTTTAGAGGAAATATTTTATTTCTAACTTCAATTCTAAAACCATTAGATCTATAAGCAGTACCCTTGGTAGTCTTTGTTTACTCAGTACAGAGTGTTTCCTATGGGAATGTTTTAGCTGTCTTCACCAAGCTTTATCTTTACCATATAAAATGATAACTTTTCAGTTTAGTCCACCTTTAGAAAAGGCTGAGCATGTGAAACACCAGGATTAGCACTTAAGGCAATAAAAATTAATAAACTATTTCAAGAAAGAAGATCTCTCCTCTTCCTTTTTTTTTAACACTAGAAAACACAGATTAAAAAAAATGGAAAAAAGAAAAAGACCCCAAAAATAAAACCCCCAAAGATGCCTGCAACTCGCATAAAATAAGTTCACTGTTGACAAAAGTTTTCAGGATGTGACACCGTCATTCCGGTAGCCAGTTGGAGTCGGAGCGTGTGGCTGTATGCCTGCACGCTCCAAGCTACTCCTTGGTACTTACAAGAAAATTGAGTGAACAGGGAGAGGGTAAAAAAAAAAAAAAAAAAAAAAAACACAACGGGGGGAGACNACACAACGGGGGGAGACTGCTCTTCCGGACAACATGGTAGCAGTGAAATGAAATACCTAGACAGACTTACCGAAGAGCTTGCTGGGAGTGTCCTCGCTGTCATTTGATTCCACAGGCGCAAGCAGGGGCTCATTCAGCTCGTTGTCTGAAGTAGCTGCCTTGTCCTCACCTCTCAACTCTGCATTCATTTCACTCCGCAGTGACAGCAAGGGCTTACTGACTTGTCCAGCTATCATTGGATCCTAGGATAGGGAAAAAAAGAGTGAGGGRAAAAAAAAAAAAAAAAAGTGGCAGCTTTGGTGTGCGTATACGCTCTTCCACTCCCTCTCTCTCGCGCGCACACACACACACRCGCGCRCACRCACACWCTCTCTCTCTCTCTCTCTCTCTCTCTTATCTCTGGCTGCTCCTGCTGTTATTGCTGGCTGCAGTCAAGTGAAGAGCTATTACAGATCCAATGAGTTTTCCATTACTCCCCACCCTATTAAAGCTCAACTAGCATGTGAGAGATTCAGGATGCTTTGGAGAAAAACTTCTATGAAAGCAACACAACCAACACAGCTTTAATTGTGGGATGTGCTTTTTTGTGTGCATGCTTTTACATCGCACTCTGTCCCTAACGTAGTAAGAAAAGAAATTCCTGTATGCTCCAACATCACGGAAGAGGAGCACCCTGCAAACACGCCACAGTGATTTAAAGAGGCATCCTCAGCTGTACAACATTAACAAAAGCAAATTCACATTTTTTAAACCAGTCAAGTGTTTCAATGAAAATACACAGCAACAAATAGCCATCCCATTATCGACATTCAGTAGAGCTACAGATTTCTAACTGTTCTTGCCTTTGGGATACTATGCTCCAAAACTCCATAAACACACACACAAMMACATATTTCCGTTTTTAAAATAATAAATACAGAAACCATTCTTTTTTTTTAAGAAAAAAAATCAGGGAAGATACTTACACAAACAGTTTGCAATTATTCTTGTATTTGGGACATTATATTCCCATAAAATATTACTATATATATATATTTAAATTTTTTCTTGAYGATTTGGATCTGTTTTATCTTCTGCTCAGTGAGGACATTTGGGGGTCAGGCATTACTTCCAAGCACACTCTATTATTCCGTTTGCAAACTAAGAGGTATAATATCATGACAGCATGGAAACCAGAGTCAAAAAAAACTAAAGAAAAGAAAGGAACAAGTGACCTTGTTGTGCTATCTGGCAGCTATTTATTGCAAAGTTCATGCCTAAATGGTTCTTATGCAGAGAACAGGTGACCAGCGAGCAAGTAGGTTGGTTAGCATGTTCCCTCTGTCCCGTCAGCACATTGGTCGATGTTTGCCTATGGGTTTTTTAATGTATTCATGTCTGAAAAGTGAATTTGATATGACACATGATAATCTATGAAAATGTTAATCAATACAAATAGTTTAAGCTGTCATCAAATGCACTTCTTTAGTCAATACTCATATCGCTGAAAACAATGTCACTGTCACCAGGGCTTAATTTGCACAGCACTTAAATATTGGACTCTGTGCATCAATGCACTCCTCTTCAAATACTGTAGGTAAACACATTTTCTCCCTATTTAAGGCTGAAGCACTCAGCACGCATTTAGCTGAGCCGAATCCTCCCTTTTGAATACCTTGATAGGTCCACTGGAGGGCAAAATTAATACTTAATTGAATCTCACAGTCATCAAAATAATCAATACTTTTTTATTATTTATTCTTTACAGTCTGTTGACTGTTTCAAACCTCTGAGGGAATGGTGGAAAGGATTCATGGCTTTGAAACACTGTCATTTAACAAGGTAATTTTCAGTGGGGCATTAGGGGTTGTGAAACATATAATAAAACAAAAATGGTGGCTTATAATAGGAAGAAGGAAAAGAATTATATTTCTGCCATCTAACAAAACAGGATAAATAAAAAASCAAGTGCAGGGAGAGGGAGAAAGGAGGGGGGAGAGGGAGAGAAAGACTGGCTTTTGAAGGGTTTTATCATATCAAGAGCAGAGCTGAGCTTTCATAATGCTGACATTTCTCATCCTGACAATCCTAAACAAGTGGAAAGGATGAGATCGCAGATATCATCTTTCATCACATTCCCCAGCTTAAGAACCAACATGACAGCTTCTCTCCCCTTTACACTGTTAATTACTAAATAAAATACTGCTCTCTGTCAGCATTAGATTATTGCAGATAGCAACCACAAACATTACTCCATTGTTTTGTTTTGTTTTTTTAAACCAATGATACCTACCTCAAACTCTTCATAAAATAAATTGGGTTTGTGTCTACATATTGTAAATATATGAAATATGATCAATTTAATCAATGTGGTCAATCCATGTTATTGTCATGCTAAACTGCAGGTTGATTTATTAACATTTCATTTACTGAACGTATCAGCTGGCAACAATCTGAACATATATAAGATGTTTWTGGGGAGGAAACAGAAGTTCACAGATTTTGCAAATATGGTAGAAACACAGACTTGTTTTGCCCTATCTTCAGAGTATATTATGGACAAAGTCATTTACTGAGGCAAGATTTTTTTGTTTTCATATGCTGTATAATGTATTTTAGCTGATTTTCCAGCTAAAGGTCACTGTGAATACAAACAATATTGTTTCAAAGTCTGGACTGATGTCCTCAGTTCCAGCTGTTCAAAACTAACGGCAAGTGGGGCTCTATAACAAACGTGAAACAAGACAAAATTTGATCCTTTTCATCATCAAACTGTTTTGRGGAAGAAACTAATCCTGTCCACAGAACTACACTGCTAAGCTCAGGATTACCAGCAATTTAAGGAGAAYGCTGTATCCATAGCATTCCAGATTAAATTCTCAGCTGCCAAATTTTCAAGTTGAACATATGAAAAATGGGATAAAGAACAATGTAGAAAACAYGACAACACTAGGAGAAACCTCATCCTCCGGATGTTAGGGAACTTCCTAGCCACTTCCACAGGGCCAGGATTTTACCTGGTATGTACATCTAAGTACTCCAGATGAGGCCRAACTCTTGATGGGCTAACCAGAAATGAACAAAGGAAGATGCATCTGAAGACGACGTGCAGTGAGAATGAAGAAGCGATTGAAATGATTGGGAATGTTTACCTGACAAAAATGAGTAAGAACAAGCATGATCAAAGCATACAAAATAATAAATGGTAGGGGAAAAAAAGGAGATTGGGAAGTATCCATCCTATCGCAACTCTCAGGAGAAAAAAAAGGAGGGGGAGTGCATAGGGGACTCTACTGAAATGGAAAAATTTTCTATCTAGTACTAATAAAAGATTTTTCTTTTTTCCCTCCAAACAGCAAGCAGTGAAAACCTTTGGAACGYGCTGCCACAAGATATCAGTGAGACCTAGACCTCAAGAGTATTGAAATAAAGACTCCCATATGGCTAGGCAGATGTCTAGCCACAAATTTAAAACAAGAGCTTTATATAAACACAGAGCTCAAAGGGCTGGGAGAAAAAAAAAAAGAAAAAAAAAGTGAACAGTAGAAACTCCCTCTCAGATCAGACCTCCCCCTCAGACTGTTGCAGACCCGTAGGTAACCTCTATGGTAGCTCTCTAGGTCAAAAGGCAAATGAGCGACAACTTTCCCCACAAGCAGACAGATTAGGTCCTGTCTAAAATTCTGGTCTACATGAAGATCAAATAAATCACTTAAATGATAGGTTGAGGGAAAGTTTCCTTCAAAAACAYATTTTTTTWAAAAAAATAGACATTTTTAACTTCATATTRTCTTCAGGCCTTCAATTTCTTCTAATAACTACATAATGTGTTTCTTCTGCSGTGAATTATGCATGAATAAAAGCTATTATTTTTCTATAATCAAACTATAGATAGCATACATTYTAATTCCAGTGCATGGCAAGTGATCTACTCTGCAAAATTTCTTGGGGACTAGAGGGGTCCTCCCTAGSTCTCCCAGTGGCTTCTCCAAAACAGAGTAGTAGCTGCTATACATGGTTCAGAGTGGCCAGCTGTAGGCCCATCGGCCTCCTCCCTCCTCGGCCCACGCGCAAAGTCAGGCACAGCGAGGAGCCAGGGTGCTAGAAAGGATGTACCAAGGCCAAGAAATCTCCGTGCATCTTTGGAAGGTAATCCCACCCGGATCTGTCCTCTTCCCTGCCCTGGACGTACTCAGTGTACAAACACTAAGTACTTGTTTTTTGGAAGGTGACGAGATGAGGTTATAGCCTGCAGTGTAGTACAGGAACTTCCACTGATCGACACCCACGCGAAAGTTTTGGYTTTTGACAAACAAAATTGAGAAGTTTAAGAATGCATAAAAGCAACAAGGTGAACTTTCTAGAAAGCATAAAATGGATATAATACTGCAGACAATTTAATCTGGCATTATAAACCGCAAGAACAAATTTCTAGTTATGTGAAAACTAATGAGTTGCCAACCCCTTATTCAAAATACACCTGCATATACCACACATGTAGAAACAAATTTTACACTTATCTCTTGTAAGTATTCATCACTACTTGTCATCCATTTCTTGCTCAGCTAGCTTCAATATTTCCAGACTTGCCTGTTTTCTATGAAATTCTCTGACAGTTTTATGCAGCGAGTGGTTCTTCCTGCTGCATGTCTCCCTTAAGGGTGGCTTATTCCTCCTATAATTTAGCTGGCAATAGCTGCTACACCTCTTTTTAGCTCTACCACTCCCAGACTTTCTTTTTAAAGAAGTTGTTGTGCTTAATTTACCTGTAAAAATACTGTGGATTTGCAAATACAAGTTAGTTTTGGTTACAGGCCTTCTTTCAAAAGTCAAAACCTTTCCATACTTATCATCTGCAGTGTTATATGAAGTACAGGAGAACATTTATCACTATTTTAAAATAAATCTTGCCCCTGCAGTGAAACAGTAAAAATGCAGGTTTTAAGCAAAAACTATTTAGTAATCAAAGACAGCCTTTAAAGGAAACTACTGTACAGTCTTTGTGAGAAAGATGCCCTAGGCAGAAATGTAAAAATAGGAGTACAAACTACTTCCATCCGTAATGTAGGACTTGGGTGATGATGGCGCTTTATGAAGGCCTTATGCACTGGTTTAGCCTTTGGTCCAAATTCTACACTCATCRCACTGTTAATGTTATGGACTTCATTCTGTTCTTTTTAAATTTAAATTTAGGTGAAAAAGAAAGCTCCTTTGTTTTGCTTCATATATTTTGTCCTTAGTTTGAATTTACGTTGCACAGTCTTCACTTCTTTGGCTTAAAAATACTGAAAGTTAATTTTTGGCATTTTTTTCAAAATAGGAGATAAATCGTGTTCTCTTCTAGGATCCTGATCTTGCACAGACTTCTGTTTGGGACAGACACAAAGAATATGCCTGAGCAAATACTCCAATTATGCTACTGGCAAAGGTAAACATTTGTACTGTTTATATTTTATTCTAATGACTACACTAAAACATTTTCAGATTGTAGGGTTTTTATTTTTTGATCAAGTCAGGAGACACCACCATAACCTTGTATAAAGTTATGCTAAGACTATAAGACAGAGCTGAAAATCTTTAAATGCATTCCTCATTCAAAATCTATGCCAAGAAAGGATTTATTTCATTTTGTCTCAAGTAGCAGTGAAATTCTGGATTATGCTTTCCTTTGGTTCTCTTATGAATTAGTCCATCTTCCTTCATCATATTGCTACAAGAGGTATACTTTCCCCCCTACCCCCAATTAAAAGAACTWCTTATAGACTTCTTACAGATTCTTTCTTTCTTGAATATTCTTTTATTTGCTGTCACCAATGTGTTCATATTACAATCCCAATCTATCCACAGTTTAATTTATGCAAACTAACTATTTTTCAAATCAACCTTATTTGACCCTGCTAGCCTCTGACCATTTCTACCCACTGGTTGCCCTTTCCTCTGGAAATGTTTTAGACAAAATTATCTTCATTTTCTGCCCAGCCACCTATACTATAATCCTTAGATGGATGTTTCTACAAGCAAAACAAACGATTATTGATATATGATCACTGATCTCTTTTCGCTGCTTTGAACCTGCACTCCTTTATACTGCATTACATATTTACATATATTCATTTTCATCATTAGATTATGGTCTTATTTTTTATAATCAACTTGAGTTTATTGGTATAAAAATATATCTGGTAGCTTCATACAGCAAGTTATGTATTTAATTCACTAATTTTTTCCTGTATTGCCTTTTACTCCTTCCTATTATAGCAAGAAGCTAATTTATCCCCAACTCTCATCACTCTATATACTTATCTTCCAAAATATTCCTCCATTTTTGTTCAATCAAACTGTATTTAKCTCCTTGTGAAAATCTCTGCAGCAGAAGACAAGGTTCTGCTCTTCTCCCTTTTCTCAATACTAGCTTGATTTTGGACACTGTATTTCTGCAGTGACACTTATCTTCACAGCCAATGTCCATGTTGCAGTTTTTTTTTTTTTTTTAAAAAAAGTCCTCCAGTTGAAACAACGTTGTAAGAAGTGTCCACTGCCTAACTATAATAATGTTATTAATAATACTGCATTTTATTTAATGCTTTAATGTGGGAAGTTAAGGAGACTTATCACCTGTGGTACTTTCGTTTCTTTAAATGAAAGAGACCATACTAGCAGGAATGACCAAGTTATTAATCATTTATTTTTTTCATTGTAGGTCCTCTAGACATTGATAAGTTTAGTGTAACACCTCTGACAGAAAACTTGTTTTTCAGAAACTCATGAAAGTTAAGTTTAGTCTTAGGATTCATTTAAGTTAAACAAAAAAATTTAAACCTAAATTTGATGTGGCAATGTTTCTGAAGTTGTTACGTCTTTGGCTTGGAATACTACTTGGAATAGTAGTGGAGGAGAGGAGGGAAAAAAGAAAGACGGAAGGAAGACGGAAGGAAGAAAAAAGAAAGAAAGAAAAAGAAAGAAAAAAGAAAGAAAGAAAAAGAAAGAAAGAAAAAAGAAAGAAAGAAAAAGAAAGAAAGAAAAAAGAAAGAAAAAGAAAGAAAGAAAAAAGAAAGAAAAAGAAAGAAAGAAAAAAGAAAGAAAAAGAAAGAAAGAAAAAAGAAAGAAAGAAAAAGAAAGAAAAAAGAAA
>NW_028186779.1:4656669-4669169 GCF_003343005.1 Rhea americana
AAAAAGAAAAAAGAAGAAAAACTGTTCAAGTTTTTTATTTTGAGTAAGTTTCACATATTTCTTACACCTATTGTGCGTAAGCCAAAAGGTTCACAAGACAAGTGCTTATCTTAATCTGCTAGTCAGACTGCTCCAGARCACACTAACCAAGGGCTGCAGAATGGGGATAGGAATACAACAGGTTCACAGGAGCGAATGGCTAGGTCATGATTTTATTTTCATAATCAACTTGGGGTTTAATCAGTACGAAAACATACCTTGCAGCTTCATACAGCAAACCACATTCTATGCTTCACACAGGTAAGAAAGGCAAAAGATACTGGTTTTACATAGGTAAGTGAGGAGCCGCTACCTCAGCTGGGGAGACTGCTGCATCTCTGCTTTTCTGGACCAATCTCTGGGACTAGCTGGGAAAGAAAGACTCATGTACCTGAATGCAGACTTTCAGTTCTCCCTGGCCCACATGACATTTAGGAATCACTGCTACCAGAGTACACACAGCACAGATGTTTTACTTTGAAGGCTGCTTTTACTCTTGGAGCTGACCTTAAGGCTTCTGACCCAATTTCTACTCTGATTTAAGAACTATCCTCTTGTTGCAAACCATTTCATCTTTAGAGGCTTCTACCACATTTGGGGTGAAGCTACGTAACTTTCTTCTATTAATTCTAAGCTAACATTACTCAAATAATTTTGGATAATTCCTACAACTTTGACAGTTTTATTTTGCAGGAAAATTAAAAGCCAGTAAGAGCAACCAAGATTCTCTAAGCTTTATGTACTGTGGGGCCAACTTACCAGAAGATTTGAAAGAATTTCCATTACCAAGAGGAAGAGCAGAGACAATATTTTCTTCCATAAAGAAAATACTAAAACATTTCAATAAAGATATCTGTCACTCCGGGGGGGGGGGAGGAATCACCAATCCGCTTTAATACAATAAACAGATTTCGAGCTGTCTAAAGGATCTTTGGTATCACAACATGAACGTCTCAATTATTTCACAGTAGGTTGTTTCAGTCTCCATACTGACCACACAAAGGAGATATGATTCAGCTTACCCAACCATTGCAGTACCCTCACATGAGTGCTCTTTGACTAGCCTGAAAATTGTATAACTTGGGGCTTTTTTTTGGTTAATTCAACTTCTGTTTGGTAGGATGAAAGGGCAGCACAGGCACACGGGACAGGACTTAAAACACAAGGCTTTCCACATCTCATTCTTTCCAGTTGATCTTAGAACATATGCTAAAARCTCCTTCCATCAATAACCCTTCTGCTCTCCATGAGGAAGAAAGAGTCTGTATAGGGCTTCTTTGGAACTAGGAAATGCAATAAAAGAATTCATGTCCTGCTGGGAGCTAGTGTTTCCTGGGTGAAAGACTGCTCATTGGGGTTGACACCACAAAGCACTCAATTATATGAATTTATTCTAATTATGAATTTAAATAAGGTATTATGTATAGTTTCTCTGTACTTCCATTTGTTAGATTTTATCTGCTACCATGTGCGCGCCAGAAACATCAAGGCAGGGGAGAGAAAGAAATAAAGCCAGACTTTGATTAAAAATATGTTCTTTTAGAAACTGGCACATCCAGAACCACAGCAAAACAACAACAACAACAACAAAATAACTTTCTATTATTGATCATAAGAAAGAAACTTGGCTAGGCAGTCTAGCAGGGGCTCACAGCAACTGAAAGAGACTCTACTTCCTACTTAAAAATGCAAAAAMACCCCCTTGATTTTATGTAATATTTCAAGATTTGCAAGTCATAAGACAAAGAAACCATTAGCCTGAATTTTTGAAAATTCACAGTGTGGATAAAACCATGACCTAACCCAACTGTTAATTCAACCACTTGCATCTGATCTAGGAAAACTCAAATCAAGATCTGTTTGCAGCTGATCATGGACCTGGTAAGGGCCATATCAAGTGGCTGTTCTGGGGCGATTTCCCCATCTGTCTGTAGAAATTCCAAAGACAAGAAAAGAAACCCTTACAAAAGAGAAAAATTTTTGGAACAGAGACATAACAGTCTTAGTGCAATGAAGTGACCTTTTCTAGGGAGATTTTTAAAGTAGTTCTAATCTCAATCCTGTTTGATCTTACTCTAGGTTTGAATACCACATTTAAAACCAGTTGCAATCTATTACCCAATACACAATCATAGCCTAAACCAGATTGGAAAGATGGTTGATTGTTTTTTGTGAACTTTTCAAAATCTTTTATGAACAAAAGTATACTAAAATAAATGAATAATAGTCAAGATTTCACCAGAATATCGGAATCAAAAATTGCCAGCAAATCTTCATTTCTATAGCAATTTTTTTTTCTTTCCAGCTTGAAGCAAGTGAGAAGGTCAACCTTGCATTCTTCCTAAATAGCACTGGAAGCTTTTGAAATCTGAATCCAAATTTAGGACAGCTCAACCTTGATTTTTAATATTATTTATGTGATTAATGAGGTGGTCATCTCTTAGGTGGTGATCTAACCTGCTTAATCCTGCTTGCTTTAATACTAATATGAAATTTGAATTCTAGGGACAAGTCCAGGAAATGACTTCTCTCTCATAATTTCTACTGCTACCTTCTAGGGGCAAACCCTCAGATTTACTGCCCTCTATTTCCTTTTATCTGCTCTCTACATAGAATAGAATGGCCTATCTGTTGAAGAAACTTGAAAGCTTCATCTGAACCTAGGCTCACATACAGTCTTCTTTTTCCAGATACTAGAAGATACACTACAGTGAGATGTGCAGCTACCAGGTTAAGAGCAAGAATCTCGGATCATTTTTCCTGTAGTTCTCCTATATTGAGCTCATCTGACAGAAAAACCTGCTGTTATAACTGCTAAACATACTTAATATGCCACAATACTGCAGATCAATAATGTAATGCTTTTTTTTTTTTATTTTCTAAGCCTTTCCCATTGATAAATTAGTGCAATTTCTTTAAAATCATTACAGAGGATCTTTAGGGTTTTCTTGATATCAGGTCTTCATCAACACCTGGGTACCACATCTTTCTTTTCACATTACAGATCTCAACATCTTAATTACTAATTAAACATGTTTTTACATTCAACATGTCCTTAAATGTGACAGAGCTTCACAGTTGTAATGAAATCTGCATAAGGACTTGGTTTTCTTTAATAACTTGAAGCTCAAAGGGTGACACGCTTTTTGTCAATGGCTTTAATCTGCTGGCAGGTGCTGGTATACTTACAAACTTCCAACATGTTTCATTTGTTATCTTAGGGTAGGATATATCAAACACCACATGCATTAACAGCATTATGCAGTGGACATATGAGAGGACCACTATTCAAAGCAGTGTACCAGCAGCTTTCTGTTTAATGCTTTACAACAGGGAAAACAGCAAGATACTTACTAATCACTTCAACAGCAATTACAGTAACTGGATTACCAAAAAACAATGAATGAAGCATTTCTTAGATAGGTTAGTATTTTTCTACATGGACTTTTTTTTTCCTTTATTAGATAGCTTTTTTTTAGTTGCCATTGCAGTTATTTGTCATTGGCTCCCTATTGGTTTTTAAGGGCACTCCTTCTAGACAAACAGCATTTTAAGGAAGAAAATCTGATCAGAAGGTAAAAAGCAACCAAATAAAAAAACCCCATGCAACTACAGCAGCACTTTCTGTTGCTTGCTCTGGTTATTTGCAAATTGACCAACATTGCTGGGCTGCTCAACCTCACTCTTGAAAGAGTGACTATCAACTACTCCCATTAGAGAGCACAAAGTAGCAAATGCCTCTGACTGYTTTCTGCTTGAAACAGCAGAAAAATCTTTCTGGAGATCCTGTTATTGTATAGTGTGCAAGTGTGTAAAAAATAGTCCTGATTCCTCTTCCCAATGAAGCTGTTTGGGCTGTTACGATCTCTTTCAATAGGAGCAAATGCAGGCTCAATTCTCTGCATGAAGAGCCACTGAGATCTAGGCCAGGGCCCCAATTTTCCCAATTTTATCACTGAAATCAGTAACAGAACTCCAAAGAGGTAGCCCTAAATGTACTCTAGCTACTTTAATTAATGTAAGTTCACATAAATGATTTCATAATATTACTGTCTCAGGTTATTTTTCAGCCAACCTTGTACACCATGCTTTATTTATTTTTTTAATAAACCAAACAAACGTAGTTTTTCAACATAAGTCCTTCTTCCTCAAAATTAATGTTGGAGACATAACACAATTTGCGGGTTTTTTTAGTAATACATAGGATTACACAAAACATGCACAAGTATGCATATCATTACAAAAATCTGTTTGGAAGCACTAGAGTACCTAAAATGAATAAAAATAAATAATAAAAAAAAAGCCATTAATAACTTCAAAGTGGCCAAAAAAGGTTAGAAGACTAAAACAAAAAATATGCAGGATATTATAGTTTTGATTGCAATCTGGCATTATTCATTCATTACATATTACTTTCATACACTATCCTAAAGTTGAAATTAATTTTGCATTTGGTATAATAATTATATATAACTGAAAAATGTGAGTTTTATCTTTGTTTTTTACTTTTAAGAACAAGTTAAATCCTGTGCCCACATATATCATAACTGTTTTATATTCAAAAAATATAATGTATATTTACAGCTTATAAATACAAAGAGGCACTTGGATTTCCTCCTGAAAGCTTGAGCATACCAATACATTTGTGAGAGCATATCAGTATTCAAGCCAAGTTCTTCTCTCCTTGTTACCCCTCTTAATTAAAAAAAAAAACAATTAAAAAAGTATTTTTAAAAGCCTTTTCTTTGTGGGAGAAGAAGAATGCCACCTGGTGGTTAGAGCAGCAGAGTTGGCACCCTGAGGCTCAGTTTTGCCACTGAACTAGGTATGCATGGTCATCCAAGCCACCTGATCTCTGTTTTGACTAATCTGCAAAAAAAACAAAAAAAAAAAAAAAAAAAAAAAAAAAAAAAAAAAAAAAAAAAAAAAAAAAAAAAAAAAAAAAAAAAAAAAAAAAAAAAAAAAGGGAGAGAGAGAGCGAGCAGTGCAAAGGTGTCATTTGGATTTTTCGACTTTCCTGTGAAAATGTGTTAATCAATCTAGTCTATCCCCACAGAGTCTGTATAGAACTCCTTCCTGAGCTGCTTTGCTACAGCTTCATGCTATCTAGCTGCAACTAAAAAAATCCCACATCTCAGATGATAACATTTCTCATATTTTAATGTTTATTGTTACAATATCCTTACATTTGTATATGTTTACATTTTGCACTGTATTTTTCTGAAGTGGCCCACTCTTAATTTTATTTCAATACTTCCACTTATTCCTTTTGCCAAATTCCTCTCACCATTTACCTGCTTCTGATATCTATAGATACTCATTTTCTCATATACTGAGGGAATAGTCAAACTGTACATATCCAATTTAACCTCCACAGCTAGAAAGACCTGTCTCCCGTATCCTAACTGGATAGTACTTCTGCTCTATTTCACTGCTCTTAAAACAGCAGYTGGATGGATGAAGCGGCAGAGGCAAACACAGAGCTGCTGCAGTGCTTAGTTTTCCCTGGGAAACAGTGGAAAATTTCAGAAGGCCATCTAGGTAGAAGAGACTTCTTTATTGCCCTCTTGCTACTCACTGGTACAATGTGTGCTCTCTGTCATCCCAGTTTGAAGATCTCAAGAAGAGTTAGGAAGGCAGAAGCTCTTCCTTACGGAGGAGGAGGACAGGAAGTAGCRTAAAGCACTGTAAAACAGGAGCGGAGCAGCACTCTTCTCTCTTTCTTCCTTTCTCCTTAAAATCTTCGTGGATAGTTCTTAGTCCTAAACCTACAGAGAATTTCTTCCAGTGCATTTGTTCATATCTTAAGTGGTAGTAGCAGTTGTTCCCCGCTGAAGATTTACATTATTCGGGCCTAAAAGTTAGGGAATCTTTGTTCACATAACTCTAACATTCCTTGAATTCCCTTTTCTCACAGTCCGACTGCCTGTGGAACTCAGTCCTTGTGGACTCCTGTGCTTCCTCCAGGGCCAAATGCCAGCTCATTTCTACCAYCTGACTCTAGTGCAGTATGCTGGATTGAAGAATGCCAAACAAACAAAATCTTGGAAGTAATGAAAATGTAAACAAAAATAGACAAGAATAAAATAAATAAGACTGGCTGTATTTGGGGTAAGTACAACCAGTAATTTAAACCACTCCCTTTTTTTTTTGCTTGCTTGCATTTTAGATCAAATTATTCATAGATCTGAAATCAACTTTCCCATTTACTTGTACCCACACTTACTTCATCTATTTATTTCCCAGGCTATTTAAATATTTCTCRGCATTATAGTATGTGAACATTTAATCCCATCCTTATGATCTCTTTGYTTCCATGTAGGCAAGACTGTCCTCAGAATTCATTTGGATATTAAAACAATTCTCTTTGGCCATAAAATCAAGTTGGTGAGCAATTRCTTCAACATGACACCTTGTATAAGCTTACCATCATGTCTTCACTTTAAACATTGTRAGTCAATGAAATTATATTGTAGCCATTGACAACACATACAATTTTGCCTGTTTGATATCCCATTACTGCAATAGCAGTCACAATAGTTTTGGAAAAAGCTCCTYTTCAATATGAATGTGCTACAGTGTTTGCACTCACAAGTGGGGCATTAGTTATAGGGACTGCAACTATTGTCCTAGAGATTATAGAGTTAGTTATGTGAACTTATAGGGAGCACAAGAATGCCACTTAAGTGACAGCACATGTAGTATTTGCTACTTTCCAATAAAATATATACAGTAAATAATACACCTACATGCCTATGCACAGAGTTACTAGTAAACCATGGCCTATAGCTCCTGCAAGGAATCATATCCCTCATGCGCAGTTGTTTCACCTGTGCAGTTGAAATACCAAAAGCATTAAATAGCCTCTAGACTAGACACTTAGCTTGGGCAGGTACCCAGTTCTACTGCACTGGGATATGCATGCAGACCTTCCATAGGTAGTAGAGGAAACTGCAGTAGAAAAGAGGAACTCTTACCTCTGCATAAGTAAAATTAGAGACCTAGTTCTGCCAGCAGTTCCTAAGGTGCCCTCTTTTGTCTGTCTTGCACCTTCAAATCCTCACATACGCAACTGAGTTTGTACTGGGCTCATATTTACCTCTTCATGTGGGGAGCTTGGAAACCTTAAAGTCTCCAAGGAAAGCCTTAAAGTCTGAAGGGAATGAACTTCAGGRGGAAAAAGCCCACCAAAAACAGAAACAAAACACGCAAAACATTTAGGTAATGGTAGTTTTAAAGAATGATGAGTACTAAACAYGACTTTAGCATATAATGAGAGTGATATTCCAAATGTTGTATAATACAAAAATTAATAAAATAAAGATCTAGATCAACCATTAGCAAAAAAYTGTTGGACTGCTTCCCAGTCTTCTAGGTTCATATATAAAATGTGAGGAAACACTGAATTCTGCCCCGTGTATCAGTGAAAAGCTAGAAGAGGGCTATGCTACAACTACTTAGGTTAATCAGCAACTCATCAGGGACTGGGATGCATTAACATGAGCTTCATGCTTAACTAGCAGTTCCCTGGACTTTATCACATCAAAATCTGCCTTATTTTAAGCCTTTACACTCTTTATGGTCTCACATGGCTACATGCGCAATCCCTTGTTCAGCAGGCTATTCTTAACTCTCTAGCACTCCCCAGGCTGGTTCCAGCACCTTTAAACTTTAGCACAGCAGCTGAGAACAAGAAGTAAGAGGAGGAAGACAATAAAATACTAGCTAAATCATCTAGTTAGTACTACTCATACTACTAGTTGATCAAATTACTGGGCTGGTTTTCTGAATAAGATTTCTAACTTCAGATTGCCACCATTTTTGTTCTTTTACGGACAAAAAGAAGAAAGAAGAAAGAACAAATGAATGAGTGAACATATGCTCATTATGACAAAAAACTGCAAAATTAAAATTCATTTATCTCCTCCTCTCTCCCTGAGGGGAACTAATATAGCTAAGGTAACACTTTTTAAAGTACCTAGAGACACAGTTCCTATGATATCAAAATGATTTGAAAGACCAATATACAAAGCAAAAAGGTTAAAACAAAGGAGACAGATGAAACAGTACAAACCACTGATACTAGGCTTTGAACCCCCTTTATTAGGGATGTCTCATCACATCACCCACAACGTGATCATACTTCCCTGTGCCRTAACTCCACCAGCAGGATTTTTTTTCTCCTAAATGCCCAGGTGACCATGTACATCTCCAAGGATCTCTAACAAAAGGACGACAACCTACTGAAAGGCACTCCAAGAAGATCAACCAAATTTATTACAACAGAGGAACTGAACTGCTGTGATGAAAACAAAGACATGTTTATGCTGTAGTTAAATCATGGCTTTAGGATATGATAGTCTTTTATCTCTCTTTGAAGTATATAAACTGATCCTTCAAGAGCATAACCCTGCTCTGAATATATACACTGGAACCCATAGGACTACTTATATGATCAGATTTTGTAAGACTGCAGCCCACAGGTGGAGGTAAATTGCTCAAAATGTAGCCACAGAGCTAAGTAGGAGGAAAAGGATGAAAATGACATGGGAAGGCATAAGATGGGCATTAAAAGTGAAAAAAATAAAAAGCAGATGCTTAGATTACAACCTTCTCCTGAAAAGACAAGTAAGAAGAGCTGCTCGTGATATTTAAAGTTCAGCTGGAGAACGAAATGCATAATACAGAAGAGTGAGCAATCATGCACTCTAACTCCGTAACAGCAGCAATGATGTCTCCTATAGTCTAAGGCAAGTCACTCAAGGTCTTTCACCTTGAATTGTTGCGAGTCAGTGGAGGAATACTTTTTGCACTACTAGCTAGAGAAAGGTTTTAAAACACAGCACAACACTGACAATGAACACAAAGATGAAACATAGTTTTGTGCTTATTTTCTTTCCAAAAGTCTTTTTAAAGTTTGTTTGGCTTGCAAGCAAGCAGTGGATTCCCTTCCCTTTAAGGGCTGCATCTACGGACTCAGCCTATGATCTCACTATCAAAGTGAGTTCCTTTCTGCCAAATACACCACATTAACATCATTAATAAACCATGAGCTCAGAAACACCTATTCTAATCCTATTGTATTTGCAGAAGCTTAGTGAAGGTAATCTGGCACTTCCTTTGAAGGCAATGAGACTTAAAATGTGGTCTAGAAGGTGGAGCATGTGTAACTATGACAATGCACAGCAGAGTCCACTTTAATCTCCCAGCTGATCACGTAGGTATGACAGTAGTAAAATCTGCCTTTGCTTAGTATGCCTGCTCTGCACACTTTCTTACATTGATGTGTTATTTTTAAACAAAGAACTACCATGCTCATAGACATTATTTAGAAAACAATCTCACTTTAACTATGAGCGTGAGGATTACATAATTTTATCAGTGAAGCACTGTTTGTATTTTCCTGTACTGCCTCAAATCCCATTGCTTTAACTGGCAACATCTTTTTGCATGCAAAGAGTGCCAGATAAACTCTAAAGACCAAAGGGAGGGTCTTGGGGGGAAATTTAAACTTGGGGACAAATATGTCAGACAATTCCTAGTTTGCAATCCATTAGGTTTAAAAAAAAAAAGTAGCTGTGTATGCATTCTGTATTTTTCACTCATAACTAATGTGCCTCTGGTTTCTCATAGCTCAAGAAAGCTTATTACTAACCCAGAGTATCTTTATACACAGTGAAAAATATTTAAAAGTTTGAGCTCAAGTCTGCTGAAAGACTTAAGCTTCGAATAAATTACATCTAATTATCATGCTAGCCTATGYGAGGGAAGTTTCTGCTTCATGGATGATTGGAGAGCATGCAAGAGTTATGCTAATTCATTGTTGTAATTCAGATCAGGTAGTGTCATAACATCCAGTTGAAATGCACACACATGAAAAAGGAACCCCTCGAAATGCTGAGCAGTTGAATTTCCTATGCCAAATTTTGAAAACTCAGGGTAAAGGCAAATCATAGTGGGGGTGAGGACTAGCCAAATTTCAGACATGTACTTCCTAGGAGAAAGCTGGAGGAGTTTTCAGCCATTCACAGTGACCGTAATGCCATCCGGAGGCAGGCAGCATCTGGGAGCCAGGAAAGGCTTCTTGAATTGGCAAGGAGCAAAGACCTTCCTTTAGGAATAGGGCAGGAGGAGGACAGTCTGAGTTTCTTATCAAGGAAGCAAGGTATTGGTGACTGTGACCCAAAAACTGACCCATTAAATACATTCAGTAGCTGTATCTGGCTCTAGTAAGCGAGGGGTGGTGGCGAAGTAGCTTATTTACCTAGAAAACAAGAGCATTCTTACCTCTTGACCCAGGCAGGCAACAGTCATTGCAATAAGCATTTAGTGTTGAAATGCACAGCAAGGCATCTTACAGTTTACTAACAAAGGCCCAAAACTACAGTGTTATTTAAGTATTTATTACCTTCTTAAAACAGAATTTTCCACGCCTTCAATGCTTGGAATACTTAAATGAAAATATTCCTCAATTTTAACACTAATTTTGACTTTAATTTAAAAGGTAACAAGGAAGAAGCTTTATCTGATGAAACAAACAACACAAATCATATTTCCTCTTCATGCAATACTTTAATTTGTGGTCATCTTACCCTGTATAACACAGGTATGACATAAGATAACTATATTACCACCACCAGTTCACAGACTCTTAGCATACGAAGTGTATCAAATTGCTTGGATAGAAATAGGAAAAGGGCACTGAGAAAATTATTTGGAATCCAAACACAATTATACACGCTAAAGCCCTTTCCTCAAAGAGAAATCTTTTGTCTCCACACTCTCTGCTGCCGACGCCACTGAACACTCTGGAGAGCTGGAGAAAGAACTCACTCTGGATAAGGACAATCAATCAAAATTTTCGCTGCAACTAGAACTGCTGTTAGAAGAGATCAATAAATGCTACTTGTTGATCTACACAGTGGAATCACGAAGGCGTCTACTCAAATAGAGTGATACATATATGCGTATTACCCACTGTACATGCTTGTTTATCTGTCGACATTAATTTTAAATAAACTGTAGAGGTTTGTTTTTATTAATGCATATACGTATGTAAGCTGACACTGACCAGGACCCCCATACTGCTCTATTAGCCTGAAACTCTGCAACACACACACACAAAAGTCAAATATTAATGGAAAGTGGGATTTTCCTTGCAGTAGCCTCAATAAATATGTTGGTTGGGGGAAAAAATAGGACAAAAATAGAAAGCTTATATCTCTGATATCAAAGAAAAGAATGTTCTTGTCAAATCCACTGGAGAAATTGCTGTGAATGGTTCATCTGTGTGAAAATATGACCCTTGTAATGCTGCAAAGATCAGTGAGACCTAGAACGACAGGTTGAATAAGTGCTGGTTGCATGAGTTAAAAATGTCTATAGGAAGTTTTAATTTACATGTCCATTTTTGCAACATTTTAAAATGAATAAAGAGGAAGGTATGAAAAGTAGCTTTTCAGAATGGTGGATTAATTAGTGTAAAAACCAAAGTATATTAGTGAGTGTATTAAGGTAAACTCCTCATAGATTAGATTTAATACTTTCCCAGTGTGCAAAATTTTTTCAGTTGAACTCATCTACATTTCCTTAGTTTTGGACCATCTGTGTTTCTGTTCTCTGTGGCCCATACTCTCCTGCTGTTGTACGCACACTTCATCTGTCAGTCTTTCCCACAACACTCGGGGCAGGGGGAGTAGAGGGGGGGAAAAGTACAAATACCTTTAAACTAGAGAATCAGAAAACACCTTATTGGACTCGTAAGTGAGGTGTGCTCATGAGAGTGTGCGCTCATTTGGGACTTAATTCTGTAGCAATCCACAAACAGCACATTTAGTTCCTTCTGTTCAGGATTATTCAAGTAGATATTTCAATGTAAGTTTCAAAAAACTTCTCCCAGAAGTGGAGACTTGAGGACTGGACTCTGATGGAGTTGGTTATGACAACCAGAAGGTCTCTCCAGAGAGTCCAAAAGAGCTTGCATACACTCAGTGTAAAGAAAGCACCTTAGAAGAACAGTCATTGCATCTACAGCCACTACATATGACTTGACTCAACTCCCAGCGATTCTTCAGTGAGAATTATCCTAGACAGGATGTTCCTAACAAGACAGATACCCCAATACTGAGTTAAAGTAAGTAAGTTAATTGTGCCACAAACTGGCAATGCTTCTGTTCAATTGAATCTGTATGTGCCGTGGCTTAATCATCTTCCCGTATTTGTGGTGGAAGAGAAGGAAAGAGACACACTGTATTGGAAGTATTGGTAAGCAAGGTGTACCCAGAGAAAAGCATTAACAGCATCTGCCCCTTCCCCCATCAACAACACTTTCTAATTTATTCTAGATTCCGTACAGAATCTGGTGGCTCATTTTGCTCATTTCTTTGAGTTGTATGTAATCTACCTGTAACCATTTATTCTTTTTATTAGCACCCAGAGACCTGTTTTACAATGGAATATGG
>NW_028186779.1:4674169-4784168 GCF_003343005.1 Rhea americana
CCTTAGMATTCTTTTATTCCATAAAATAACACACAATGGTGGCCAATCCCAGTCCCAAGACACTGCCTGGCTGGAAGTGTTTGCATGATTAGTTAACAAAAGCCATGGTTATCTGTACCCACCTCTTTGAGACCAACTATCTGTTCCTCATTGCACTAAGGAAATTTGATGGTAAATGGTATAGATCTCAGTTTAGAGATATTATCTCCTACAATGTCTAAATACCAAAAGACATGAATGTTTTTAAAAATCAGTGCTTGTAACTTAGCATAAAGGACTGAATCTTGCACCTAGGATATATATATAAATTCCTTTGGTTTTCAAAGAAGATTCCAGACAGGAAATCCAGGTAAACATTTGCCATCAACAGCTCCAAAAATCAAAAGGAGGCTCTATTTGTGTCATAAAATACCCACAGTAAATTACGCCAGTAGTGCAACACAAAGTTAACCTCACAGTGGACACCTTAAGATGAGTTTTCCAAAAAAAAAATAAATAAATAAATAAAATAAAAAAAAAAAATAAAAAAAGTTCTTTGAACTACCTATTGGGGTAATATTTTTAAAATAATTTTTGGGGGGCACTGAGTCAAGGAATACATTAACTCAAGTATATTCTCTGAACCCTTACGTGAACGTTATATTTGATATTACGTATGTACATATGGTAAATTCCAGGATATAATTCTGTAAGTGACTAGAAAGTTTCAGAAAGGAACAGTTCTGTATCACATGAGCTAAAAATTGCATTTGTATTCAAAGACATGTTACACTCATGGTAATGTAACTAGACAATGTGAATTTTCAAATCAAATTATGGAGCAGCCCTGTAGCAAGGGCTAAAACTTAGTTCCCCTCTTTAATACTGTAAAATTTCACCTGACTTCCCAGAAACAAAAGTCCTACTCAAAACTTTGTATGCCATAGTTCATTACACAGTACAGCTTTTGCTCAGAATTTTGATTTCAAAACATAATAAAAGGAAGTTTTGAAAGTAAACATTGGGTTTTTTTAATGGAAGAGATAGGAATTTGCTTCTTGTCTGCAGAATGTTCTTGATCTCCACCTCTGATTTATCTGCCCTGCAGAAAACAAGCACTTTCTAGAACCTTTCTTCCTCATTTGGCAAAAGCAAGGGAAAAAAAATGAAATGAAAATGAAATGGAAAAAAAAAAAAAAAAAGACTGAAAAAAAGTCATCTTTAACTATATAAAGATAAATAAAGAAAATTGACCTTGTTTTACTGGGCTTCAGGTTCTCCTATTTCTTACTTAATAGAAGAGGAAACTAAAAATGTGTTCAAGAGACTTGGAAAACTTATAGGGAAGCYGCACAAAGAACCAAAGACAGATGGGAAGAATATTCCCCACAGTAGTGGGGGGGAAGCTGTGTTTGGGAGGGCACAGGGGAACAGTAGAAGAGGGAGAAGAAAAAAGGAAAACCTGAAAAGAAATCCTGCCTAGAATTGAATTAAGTTCAACTGTATATACAGTGAAATAAAGAGTTAGGGACGGGAAACATCGTTTCCATATTTTCCCATTATACTTTTTGCATACCGATTCCTTGCAATCTGCAGACTAGAAAGTCAACTTTGAATAGCCTCATAAGCCCACCATTCTATGATTCATAACTAACACTTCCCCCTAAAAGCCCAACAAACAGAAACAGAGAGGGTTGAGTTCATATTCTTCAGTGCAGTGCCACTGTGACCCTGAAACAGCACAGTCACTTCCGTAACAGCATTTTTAAATAAAAATCCTAAATTGAAGAGTCTAGGAATAAGACCTAAGGGCTCCTATCTTTCATATACAACTCAGGTTTTGTTTTTAAGAACTACATAAAAATTTTAAGATGTTTTACCTGCTTCCCTAACCTCAACTTTTCTTCCTTAAATTCCCATGGATGCCATTCTCATGACTTTAAAGTCATAAAAGTCAAAAAAACGTATTTTGGAAATTAAATTTACATTTGAGTACAGTGCTTCCTGTATATTACTACTAACATAGAGATGTTGAGCTTATAGAAGACACAGTATGAATATAAACCAATAACTGTATTGAGAAAGCATATCAGCTAGTGAAATCTATTTATGTTTTGATAARCATACATCTAGGTCACTTAAGTGACCTCTCTTAACTACTAAGCACTTAGTCACTTACACAGGTGATCTGGTTTCCAAGAAATACCAGACCAGGCAGCTCCTTTGGAAAACATTTCTTTAAAAGCCTGTAAGGACTACAGATTGCAGATTATATTTTTAGAACTGGCCACAGCACCATAAAGCACATGCTTCAGCTATATTAACTTCCATTCGACTTTTCAATAAATACGCTTAGATATTTGAGGACTCTTCTGATTAATCCGAATGAATGTCCAGAACCTGATCCAGAACACTGAAATCAAAGGTCTTCATCATTGACATCAGTGGAAGCAGGTTTGTTGTGTCCTGTATACAAGTTTGGGCTGCAATTAGAATTTTCACCTGTTTATTTTCATCAGCAAGTCACATCATCCTTATTTTAATTAAAATAGAGACTGTTAGAACTTGGACAATGCTTCATGCTGGATAACAAACTCACAGGCCATATTTGTGCCAGGTTTAGCTGATGCTAAATGAAGGTCATCTTTATAGGCATTTGAGACTAGAAATAACAATCTTTGTCTTGTTCAGCTGATTGCCAGAATTAGCTTTGAGGTATGTAAAAAGTTACACAGGCCCCTCCTCCCCCTCCACTGATTTCTCCCCCAACCTGAGAGCATTACAGACAGCATCCACAAGAAGTGTTTGTGATTAGTCAGCGGTATCCTCTCTGCTGAAAAGCCATCCAAGTCCTCCTTTGTGAGCACAATCACTCCTTCCCAGCTAAAGAATCTCAAAAGCTATGACTGAGGAAGACCAGCAGGCTGGGAGAGAAAGATTTTCATTCTGAGAAGATAAAGAAACTGTCCCTATGTCTGCCCAGAGAAGCCCAATTCTTGTAGATGGTGCTCTGGAAGTAGAAACTTCTACCCCATGGAGGCCAGCAATTACAAGTCAGTAGCCCTTTTGCAGCCCAACTTCTAACAAACTAAACATGGAATGCGTATTTGAAATAGGAATGAACTTTTGGTGGTGAATTTTTTTTTTGTAACATTGCAAATAAAAGTTGACTTTTGTTTGTTACCTAGTGTTCCACCACTGCATGAGATGCATCATTTAAGAACAGAGAATCAAAATAGATTGAATGTAAAAGATTAAGTATTTCATTCAAACACTAAAAGGAATATGAAGGCCATTGGTAATGATTTCAAACTTATCTCCTCCTCTTCCTCCTCAAGAGCTAGGAATCTAAGAGTAGCAGTATGAAAACCAAAATGCAGAACTAACTATACAGCAAACCAAAACAGCTCAGGTCTTTCTTATTGTCTGAGCAAAGCAGGTAGATGGCATGAAAGGAGAACAGTAAGTTGAACAAGTAATGTTGTTGTTAGCAGAAGTGCCGTTAATGCAAGGAGTTTAAGACACAGGTGACATAAGGAGAACGGCTTTTGCGGAGCAAAGCAGCATCAAAACACGCCTCCATATTGCTTTATGCAAAAGGTTGACAAGTCTTTTAAATATTAAGGGTCATGTTCTACTCTAATTCCATATATGGTACTCCCGTTAATGTCAGTAGGTGTTTCACACAGAGCACAAAAGTAGAAAACAGCCCCTGGCATCTTTTAGTATTAAAGAAAAAAAAAAAAGATTTCAATAAGTTTACTTAATCCATCAAACTGGCAGACTTGAGCATTAGCTCCTGTGATAGTGCTGTCAATGCTTGGTCAAGCCTAAAAAACCTTCAAGCTTAAGCAAGTTTTGACACAGCATATAGGCAGAAGCTGAAGATGGCCAACTGTAGGAAGTAAATAAACTTTAAAAAGCAAAGAGAATAAAGGATTAAAGGATAAAGAAAATTATTTTCCTCCTTTATATCAACTTTTTTCCACAGAACAAATGTGCATTTCTGAAAATGAAACCCTGAGTCTGGCAGGCTGGATAGAGTAGAAAAAAGTGGAGACAAGGTTGAAGGAGAAGTAGACTATAGCTCCTAATCCCACCAAGGCAGTTTTGCAGTGAGTTCAGTGTGTTGAGCGCATAAAAACTTTTTGACCATGCAATAGCTGATCCCCTTCATAGGCTGGAAGAACTCAGGCCAAAGATTTTAGTATATATCCTGGCTCCCATGCAAAGTTTGGATTTGAATGAAAGTATTTTGTTGTCAGGTGTCCAGTCTGAGCTTTATCAAACCATTTCTGCATGCAAGGATGAGCTCTGCTAACACCTTCTCCCTCATCGCTTTCCTGCCCTCACATGCCCAATGGGAGCAGCCTTTTGACCAGCAATTCCTACTTTTTAAGATTTTTTAAAACTTTATTTTTTGTTTAGTGATCACAAAAGACCCATGTACTTGTTAGCCCAGGCTTTTGTTGGCTTGGTGGCTACCATTTTGGAGGCAATATCATTAGCTCTCTAAGGTACTAGGAGAGCTCTCATTATAACTGCAAATGTCTCTGATATTATCCATAAATAGAGGAGCCAGATATGAAATATTTTGTTCCAACTTTATTGTCATATGGTTCAATTGCCATTCAGTGCTGCACTGTGGAATTTCTGTATTGGATAAACTGGTAAAAGGCCTGGTGGACACTTTAGCTGGGCAAGCCTATTGGAATGATCCAAAACGTACAGGGTATATGCATTAATGGTCTGACCTTAGTATATAAAGGATTTTAAACAACTTAAACTGTATTACTGTCATGCAAAGGAGGCAATTTTACAAAAGCAACATGGCAGAGGTATGGGTAGCTGTTGGACAGTGTCATGCAGCCTTTTTTTTTCCTCCTGGATATATTGGTATGCTTTATTTATAGCAATAAAAGCATCTGAGCATGAACGGTATTTGAACACAAAATTAAAAATAATACGGAATGACTAGCACTGCAGCCAACTGCATCTAACAAGTCTATTCTTTATTTCTTTTTTTTTTTTTAATTCAGTATAAGGCTGACTTATTTGTACCCACCACTTTAGCACATAAGCAGTGACAAAGCATAGCAGTTGTCATGTTCTACTCCCTCCTCGTTAAGTTGCTTTTGGGACGAACTCCGTCTTACTCACCACAATCTTTCTTCCCTGCGTAGTTACATCAATCTCTCCTTGGATTGCTATTGAGGAAAAGCAATTGTCCAGAAGTGGAAGTTACATGTAGCTCTGAATTGGGCGGCTTCCCAGTGTTCATTATAATCAATGGAGTCTCTTTCATTGACTTCTGTAAGAGATGGATCAAAGCAAGACCCTTTCTTTAAGGTCCTTCTGAAAGAATTTCACCTGAAAACGTTGAGATGCTTCCTGCCAGAAAATCTACAGAGAATTCAGGCAGAACTCAGTTTTCAGTTTCACAACAAGTTCAGATTAAATAAATTGCCTTCTGTGGCTTTCCAGTGTCAATTCCAATTATGGCTAATATTGTGTAAACTGTAGGCTTAAAAAAAACCAAGAAAAGTAGGATGAACATCAAACATCAGCATGCATGTACGAAGCATCATGATTTTGGTTTAAATTTATTTTGGGTTAGCAACTTTCAGATCTGCTTTGTTTACAGTTCTTGGCAGGTAGAAGGGTTACACTGAAGGTGGTTTGAAGAAGTTTTTGGAAGAGGAAAACACAAAAACATGACAAAGCAGTTAAAATGACTCTAATGGTATGTACAGAAAATAAGTCACCCTGAACTAAACTTCTCAGTAATGCACCAGAAAGACTAAAACAAGCACAGACCTGACTTAAGTCCACTGAAGTCAGTGGAAGAACTGAGCATTTTAAGCATTAATGGACTTTGAACAGATCACATTTGCAGATAAACACTGTTGGTAATTCTAAACAAATTTCAGCACTACATGAACCACTGCAGCTTTTAAAATCTTAAGTCTGTATTAGTAGAAGGTATTTCTTGTGGACCATTGAGAAGTTGGCTCTAAAACACACATCCCACCTCCTACCCCCTTCCTCACATACAGAGTCCTGTGGAATCCAATGAGACAATTCCCAGGAGGAGAGCCTATCTTTGGAAAGAAAGTTTTTATCCATCATGCAGCCATGCTAGATCATAACAGAGAAGTTTGATTTAGCTAACCTTCTATGAGATGTAAGCTTCCTAGGATTAACTTAGTTTCGCCTTCTCTAGATTCTACCCACTACCCTTGGGGAAAGGGGGGGGGAACAGAGGAGGGAAGGGGGTGGGAAATCAAGGATCTAAGTGAACTGACAACTTAAGTATATAAATTAAGTATATACATTCTTTATAAACAGGACTCCTAATGGTACATTTAAATTATATCTTACACTTCCACAGCATCCCTATGGAGGGTTTTTTTTTTTTTTTTTTTTTAATAAATGAATGAAAACACCAGGAAGACACTACAGAATTCCTCCCGCCCCTACATTAGCTTATCTAGTTTTAATGTCTAGGACTTACACAGTTGCAAACTACAGCTGCTTAAATGACAACTATTGTTCACTGCATGATATTTGGTGAAATAAATGCTGAAGTAAAAAATCCATTAGTGCCACATACACCATACACTGCATTTGCAAAGGTTTAGTTCAGGGAGGAGGGAAATTCCTCTCCCTAGATAAATACAGCTTTTAGAGGTTTTTATTATTATTACTATTTTCTTTCAACAAAATATCTATTTTTTGGAACATCTCTATCTGTGGTATCCTGAAACTCAATGAAATACCTAAAGGCAAGTATTTGTTCTCTATTTCCTGTTGGAACAGCGCAGGAATGTTGTGTTATATGAAACAAGCAGCAAAGATGGCAACAACACATGGGTGACTTCACTTCCTTGGGGGAAGCRAAATTCCAATATGTATTTAATATATATTTATATGCTGTATAATTAAAAAGGCACCCCAAGGAGAACAACAGGCACTGATGAGAACTTGTTTTTGAAGAGGAGGCACATGAAACAACAGGAGTATGCACCAAAGTGCAATGAAGCAGAATTAGAGGTGAAGCCCTACTGATCTTCTCCCACAGAGACTACTGAATAGCCAGCTCCAAATTAGGACAGCAGTCCTGTGTGTCTTGCCCACTTCGACCTCCTATAGACTACAGTGACTGGAAGGCATGTGCAAAGGAAATCAAGCCATAAGAGAAATTACAGCAGATTCCATTTCTCTGTGGTCTTTTCCAAGCAGTTCAGAAACCAATTGTGCTACCACCTGCCATAGGAAAATGTTGGCCTGGGTTCCTGCCACTCCTGGAAACCAAATAAAAACTAATTTGGATGAGGACAGCTTATTTTTGCAGTGCTTCATTTACTCCATGATCTCAAGCTGAGAGAGAATCAGGCCAATTATACTGAGTGCAAATATATACAGAAGAGAAGCATGATGTGCTTTAAAGAAAAAAATACATATTCTTAGTGTATTTATGAATAGTCTAGCCTGCCTCTGAATGAACATTCATATGCAGGGAACAAAAGCAGTTTAAGAAAAGCTAYACTCTCATTCACACTCAGTAAAACGGTGATTACTTCTTTTTTCCCTTCATGAAATAAAGTGCTACTCCTCTAAAGTCAATTCGCAAGAGCCTCAGCTTATAAAAGTGAACCTGGCAAATAACTCCCCCTCCCATAAAAACATTCAAAACAA
The DNA here is from genome assembly GCF_003343005.1 of Rhea americana. Lineage (NCBI taxonomy): Eukaryota > Metazoa > Chordata > Aves > Rheiformes > Rheidae > Rhea > Rhea americana. The sequence continues at coordinate 4,681,847 of NW_028186779.1, forward strand.
AAAACTATCTAGACAAAAGTCCCAGTTTCCCTACTGCTTTGTGCTACGGTGGAAAAAACACTTGTCTGCTACATTAGTGAGAAATAACAACTTCAGAGAGTCAGACAGATAYTGAAATGTTTCAGTTGAAATCAAACTCTGAGAAATTTTTTAAATGTTTTCAACACATCAGCATGAAGCATCGACCTAGTTGGAATCACTTAGATCTAAAGCAAATGCACTGATTGTTTTCACAGCATGCTTTTCTTCCTCAAGCTGCAACAGGCAGACTGGCAACTGCTGTTCGGAAAGGTTTTCAGCCCCCTGCCTTGGCCTGCGGTGGCCTATGACACGATCAATACCAGGGCTAGAAGGCAGAGGAAGCTAAGGAAAGATTATGAAGATGAGGTGAGTGACAGAATTACCTTACAGGATTTATTCTCTCTTTCTCACCTTGAGTCTTCTCTGCTACAAACAGATGCAGAACCATCTTGATTTGTGTGCTCTGAAAGGCAGGGAGACGGTGTGGTCTCTGCAYGGACTGCGTGCAGTGTAGTTCGGAAAAAATCTGATAATAAGCATGATTAAAAACAAAAAGATTCTGCCAGCAGATGTCTTGTACTTTAGCAAAGTAGGATGGAGGTACTGCTAAAGAAAGCTTTCTTTCCTTTATTAGCATAATTAGCATGCATGCAGAGAAGCTTGCAGCGAAACAGAACTTTAGCATTCTCTTTTGATCTTCTCACTGGATCCTGTGCCATCTGCAGGCATCCCTGCTCCAGCCCACCCTTTAGGCACCATCATCTTCCAAACAATGGCCCTCCCTTCGCGCTGGTGCGTAACGTCAGAGCATTTCAGACACCAGTCCTGCCATTTAATATGCCACTGCACAGGATGTTTTCGCTGCAGTGTTACAAAGCTCTTAGTAGTCCTCGCTTGTTCAGGAACCACATTATTAAAGAACCTTTACTGTAAGCCTAAGCATTTTAATACAGTGCAGTTCAAGTTAAGGGTTCTTATGATGGAGAGTGAGATTTTAAGCCCCTTAATGGGGATACCATGCTGTTCCACTGCTTTATCCCACCACCGGTTTATGGAGATAGTTGACTTAACTCAAACTTACTGCAGTTTGTAGTGGGGTGGAAAGAAAYAGCACTCTTCAAGGGGAATTAAAGGAAGGAGGGAAGGCTCAGTTTAGGCCACCAGTTGTTTGTTCTGTTCAGTTAGGCACACAGAAGAATCACAAGAGGAAAGCGTATTTTGGATATTAACAGCATGCAGTAGCCAGAGTATCACTAGGATTCAGTCAGTCCACATTTATATTTTAATACGAGATAAAATAGGAAGTGGAACAGAGAACAGAAAAATCCAGCCTCTTTCCTCTTTAATGACATGAATTTTATATAGTTAAGTGCTCTATAGCACAAGCAAACAATTTACTGTAGATTATGCAGACTCAAGCTCAGTATATCACTCCCATCAGGATAAGGCTCCTTACGCCCATTGCATAGGCTTCTGTATGGGCCACTCCATAGTGATAATGGAATTAACCCCACTGTAGACATTTTGTTTTTAAATTATTAGAATACAGTCATTTGTTCTGTGCCTAAAAGCATAGTCTTTATGTAAAAAATTACACAAAGACTATGCCCAGACAGATAGAAAATATACTTCAGAACCAAAAGGAAAACGCAAGTTAGCAGACAAAGGACGAGCCCTGCAATCTGTAGAGTGTCTTAGAGCTCAGCAGTTCACTCTCCAGACATACTCTTTGGCATCCTTGATTAATAAATTGGCATTTTTGTATCCTGCTTCTGCATTTCACCAAAACTGCACCTGGCCAACCATCTCAGGAGTGGCACATAAGCTTGTTTAAGTATCCACAGAGCTTTCAGAGGAAAAATACCTGAAGTTATCAGGAGATCAGAGGCAGAGAAAACCGACTTGCTCACATAACCATTCCGCTATATTCACGGATGTTCACAGTCAGGAAACTCCTCTTAAGATCCATAGACAACCACAAAGGAGGACGATGCAATATCATATCTYCCCAGAAGTCAGCATCAGCACAGCCTTATATATATTAGTATTTGGAGGCCCATCTCAGTACATCAGACCACGGAAGCGTACACATCAGCTTCCAGGATTTCTGTTAGCCCTTGGCTTTTTCTTGGAGAAAAGGAAATTCCTTCCAATTCAGGTATATGAATGATGGCAGAGAGGGTTGCTGAAATTCAAGAGATCTGTTCCTATCAGAGAAGTAATTTGTCAGGAAACATCACTGTTACAGGTGAAGAGACCAAGGCGTCCTCCTGGACTTCCTGAGGGCAGACAGGTCCTGCTTCACCATACAAACTCAGGCCCTGCTCGTTGCATGCCACATAGGTTGGTGGAGGTAACTGAACCGAGCACAGTCATTGCAGCTCTATGGGGACAGTTTCTCATCCCAGAGTGCAGYGCGCACCCTGGCAGCACTGCAGCTGGCTGGCACAGAAGGGAACCCGATCTGCCCAGCACCTCGGACCCCATGGGTAAAGGGCCTCCAGCAGCAACCTTCCGCACCTACAGCAACAGCCAGCTGACCCCCTTGCCACTCTGCCGGACACTGGTTGCAGCACTAACTCCTACCCTTGGCCTTTTCTCTTCTTCCGTAACAACCCACTGCACTTCATTTCTCCTCCCCAAGGCTTCCCAGTAGGCCTACTTTTGCAGGTTTAATTTGCTTTACTTTTTGTCTTGTATTTGGGGGAGGAAGGAGGACACCACCACAGAACACACACCTCCGCAAACCCACCCACAAGCACATTGGCTGCGAGAAGYCTTTGTCAAGTTACCACCACACTTCAAGAGATTCTTGACATGAGACAGGAAACAAGAATATTTTTATTCAGCCCCATGAAACTGAGGGCTTTTCTTTTGGGGAGGGAGTTCCCTACAGACTAGTCTGTCACTTGACAGTATTGCTCATGATCAGGCAATATGTTTGGCGATTGTGTAATATTGACATCTCAGATTTCAGTTAATCCCCTCCCAGAGTAAGAGGCAAGTTTCACACCTGTCAGAGCATTTCCTCTCTTAAATTACACTGAGCTGCTTGGGCTTCTGGGAGGGTGTGTGTCCTGTTTTTGTGTTAGTTTTTACAACCATCATCATCTTCTAAACCTATAATGTAAAATGCAGATGAATAGATTTAAGCTGAACATCTCAGCTGACTCAATTTTTGCCAAGATATGAAGATTTTTGGGAACAAAAGACTTACAATTAATACAGTAAAAATTATTCAGAGAATATGTAATCACATTGTCATTTGAGAAATAAACAYGCATGTATTTCTGTATTATCCTGCTAAATAGTCAACTTAAGCACCAGGCTCCATCCCCCATTAAAAGGTAAAGAATTARCTCAGTCTTATGTGAAGGATCACTGAGTGCACGGGTGGGGTCTCTCACTTAATCCCTCAAAATGATGCCATGCAGGTAGTTACTTGGTTTAGAGGCCTTTCCAACTAGAAGCAAAATTGCAGCCTCAAAAAAACTAAGAACACTATTTTCCAGCTACAGTTCAGCTGTTCTATACCACATATTAGCTGTTACATTTTGCTTGTAACTACACCATCTGAGACAACATGGCAAAACTACAGATTTATAACAGTCACATTTTTTCAGTGGTTGTTGAACACTCTCATATGGCCCAAGGAGAGAAACAGAGACCWGCATCCAGGAATAGCATCAACGCAAGAAGCACTGGAGCGGGGATGGGAATGGAAAGAAGATGATGATGGCAGAGCACCTTGCTTCACGCAACAGAAACACCACAAAGTTCTCTGGGACCTGGGTCAGAGCTGTGMTCCCATGTGGGATCATGCAAGAGGAGCAAAAAGTTGATGTGTCACATGCCAAGGGTGGGACAACAGCTCAGGGCATCAGGAGGAGAGATCTTGAGCCTCCTAAAAGCTTTCATCCGTGACTCCTCTGTCACAGCACAGGCATTTCTGTAGTTCCCATCAAATCTCACAGCTTCTCCAAAATTTTCATGAGTGGCATTGCACATCCGGAGAAGAACAAAGAAACTTTAAGCAGTTATGGCTGCCTACAAGCATGTTAGCACTTCTTGCCCTTCTTTCCTCAGTAAATATCTGGAAGCATGCAAAGAATGGAGAACTTGAATTCAAACTTTTACTGTTRTGAAAAAATTTAATCCAACAAGTTATTGCCAACAAAAAAAGTATTTAAGGCTGTTCACCACTTCTATCTCAGACTATTTCTTACAGTTGCTTTTTAGTATTACCACATCATCACACACCCTGGCAAACCCAGCATCAGAAAATCAACACCTTCAATTTCACACTACATCTTTGCCTAAAAGAACAAACCATAAAACATGTTACAGCAGCCATTACTGATAACTGATAAAAACTAACAATCTCACAGCAGATATCACTGAGTACATACACTAAAGAACTTCTGGCTGCAAAGAGCCACACAGCCAAAAATTTTCAGCCTATTAATTCTCAATTTAGGAGAGCCCAATTCCAGGYGCTACAAAGGGGCATATTTGGTTTTATGGCATTTGGCAAGTTCTGCAAATAGTCAAAAGGAGTTTCAGATTACACAGCCAGAAGATCAGAGGGCTCAGTTTGCTAGCAACTTCATTACACTGGCCAGCACTGTAATCACTATAAAGTAATACAGATTTGTTTCTCAAGTGTAGCAGTAGAACCTTTCTGTAAGATATTTGTCCTTTCCCTAGTATTATACAATTCCTGCAAGAATCATGTAGCAGTCAAAACTTGCTCCATGAAGAAAGTTGTTTTCACGACTTTTTTTAATCTAAACGTKTTTTGAAGAGAAACCTACATCCTCAGATAGCACATGATTCAGACAACACGCGCATGCGCGTGCACACACGCACACACACACACACACACAAAGAACGGCAATTCCAGTGAGGGGAGGCAGGGAGGGACAACAAAAAAAAAATCTTGACAATTTAGTACAAATGGTCTCTGCTATGAAACACCTGTCCTCTTTACAGGGAAAAAAGAATGAGAAGTTTCTGACCCTTAGACACAGTCCTCAACATCGGTACGTTGCTTTGGTCACTTTTTATTAAGCCAAAATAAGACAGGTTTTGAGAATTCATTTCAAGTCTTCTGGGAATTAACCTGCCATCTAGAGTTTCAAAAATACTTTTTTAAAAAAAATGTGTTTTACAGCTGCTACATAATAAAAGGCACAATTCACATCTCATAACTTAGAAGTTACTTACAAGAGTTCAGTAAGATATTTTAGTGTAGCTCACTGTCCTTACCTTAAGTCAATAGAGAGAAAACAAGCTTTAGAACGAACRGCTCAGATTTTCACGTATAACTTTTAGATGCCTAAGTCAGACAAGAGGAATACCATACGAAAAATTAGGCATTAGAGGACATGCAAAAATATATTTTAAAAAAAGTCTAACCATAATTATAGATTTGGAGTAGGACACTTACTAACCAAAAATTACAAGATTGATAAAACATACATCTGGAAAACTGAATTATGTAGCTGCTTGTTGATGAGGTATGCCGGGCAATTCTTCCATTAAGATGTATAATAGTACAACATCCCTCCAATAACCAAAAACATATTGCAGTTTTATGTTGCTTTCCAAACTGCAGAATTTAAAAATGAATTAAGATTCTAATTTAAAGATACTTGTAATGACTTTAAATTCTTTCAGCTAACATTAGCGATAATCGCTAAAGATTGGGATAACTGCTAATTATCATTTGTATGTCAATAATTTTTTTATTATTTTAAATCAGACATGAATGACAAACTTCTGAGGGTGAAACAAAAAGACTACCAAAATGTATTTAAATCTGAGTTTAAAAAGAAACTTCTTTCTCTTCAAAGACTGAACCAAGAGGTTAAGGCCATATTACATTAGAGCAAGGACTGCAAGCATCCTAAAGTCTGCATCTCTGTCTGGAGGCTTATGTACAGCCAGGATCCTAGATGAGTACATGTTTTAGTTTATGGAGSTGGTATAACCTAAGCAGCTGGAGTACATGGACACAGATCTCTTGAATGTTCCATAGAAATTAGTGTGTTATTTGTGTTTATTCCTATATGATTTTCTGTTTATGCTCATCATACAAGCATTTGCACAACTCACTGATCCCCAGAAAGCACAAGCTCAAGCTGATAAGGGCACTTATATATCTATAGCCCAGGGAGCACAGAGATGAATACTGTGTGAAGTCTACTGTGKGGATTGACTTCATTTGCCTGTTCAGAGGTTAGACAACGTTCTTGCRAAGGACTGAAATGTACCCTTAACTTTAAGGGCATGAAGAGTACCTCTGACTTCAGTGAGGTTGCTCTCAGGCTGSTGTGGCTTGAAAATATTAGACTAGACTATTTCACCGGAAAAACATTACGAGGCAGATCTATTCTGGCCTGACAGTGCATTTGAAGTTTGTAGCCCTGGTAACTTTTAAGTGTCATGGCATCATACTGTATACATATTTCAAGAAAATGTGTGTATATGTATTAAGAAAATGTATTAAAATAGTCATGGAAGTTAACATACTGTACTAAATATTGTCCAAAACATGTAAGTTTGTGATATGTATCAGTATCTTCTATGGAATATTCTTGTCCCACCTAAAGCAATGCACAGTTACTGTAAAGTGCAGATACTGCAAAGTGCAGATATTGCCATAAACAGTAAGAAGAGGGTAGGGGAAAATTTCATTCATGCTTGGAAGGTAAAGTCCTATAGTACTGCCAAGAYAGGTTTGTATCTTCAGGTTTCGGGGTTATTACTCCTAAACTTCCTTCGCTGTACATGTTGGGAATTAGTTAACACAAAGCTTTATGAAGGTAGAAAGCTTGCCATATCCTCAGTCCATCAAGATCCATCAGAGCAGAGTGTCAAATTGTTCCATCCTCAGTCCTGACTTCCTGCACCCATAACCATAAATTCTCTGTGTGATATCAGGTAATGATTAYGTTCATGTTGACTTTAGCGAACCCAGGATTTTCACCCTCTGTCCACACCCTTTAGTAAACGAGCTTAACGCAGTTTGTAGCTTGACAGCACAGTAGATATGGATAAATGCCCTGTATTTTATTTATACAAGTACATTTCCATTACGCTATTCTTCACGCACTAAGGTAGCATTTTATGCTGCTGCTTCTCTGTAGTCAGTTCATACTTGTTAAAAAGCTTACACATTATTTCTRGCAAAGTAAAAGAAGATCTTTGGAAAACAAAGGGACTCAGATAAACAAAACAGCCTCTTGTTAGCAGAGTAACTTCTCAACTGAACGGGCAGAACACTTAAAATAGCGAAGAATTGATTCATCACTATGGGATGTGTCCAAAGCCCACTGAATCTTGTCACAGCTTCAATAGATTTTGGATTAGGCCCTAACAAGTATTTTCACTTGGTCTGATCATGCTCTCAATACAGCCTGTTTAGCAATATTGATAAAGCAAGTTTAGCAACACTGAATGAGAACTATGCCCAGGTGTGCATCATGTTTGAAACAAGAAAAGGTTCTCTCTCTCTCTCTCTCTCTCTCTCTCTCTCTGTGTGTGTGTGTGTGTGTGTGTGTGTGTGTGTGTGTGTGTGTGTACACACACACATATATATCAATTGGAGTAAATTTGCATGCTGTTATATATTCTAGCTCAGTCTCCTTTTCCTTTTTCCTAGGTACTGGAAAGAACAGGCAATTTTATCAGGATTTCCTATGAACAAGCAAATAGAGAATGAATTAATGAGTATTCTCAAATACAGAATGAGGATAAGACTGGAGGCCAGTACACCTGAGCTCCACCTACTGATGCTGTCTGTTATCCACCAAAAGCAGGGCTGCCACACTAGGAAGGCACCAAATGAGGGAAAGAGAGMCAAGACTGGAAAGGGCACCCAGAAGAACACAGGAGTCACGAGAAGGACAGGTGCTTCAGAAGGCAAAAAATACCCTGTGTCTAGGGACACAAATACTTGCATCTGTGAGCTGTTCTCTACAATAAAACACAGTTAAGAGTCCATGTGAGCGTAGCTGAAGATACACTTTTTTCCTCCTTTTTGCCTGTCAGAGGAGGAAGGGAAATTCATTCATTGCACTGCTAATACCAATATCCTGGCCAAACTACGCTAGAATTGGTGTGCTTTCCCCTCTGAACTCCATTTTACTAGATTCTCCGCTTGTGTACCAGACCAACATGTTAAATTGCCAGGCTCAATTAAATATGTTGATTCATCTTAAGGTAGGTGAAGAGCTCAGAGGTAGGTGAACATCATATTTGTAAAATACTTCAGAGTATACAAGTATACCAAAGAGATAGATAATACTATGTCAGTGTATTTGCATTCATTTCAAAGAATTAAAGAATAAACCCCTTTGACCTAGAAGCCCTCTACAAATAGAAAACAAAAAAAAGCAGTCATAGTGAATGGTAATTGTAGTAAGTCTTACTTACCTTCTGTGCAAATAGAACTTGTTAGCAATACCATAACACAAAATGCTTGCCACAGCACAGCAAGTTGTGGGATTCTCATAATCCTTCAGTTTTCGCCTGACTTTCGCTCTGTTTAGGCTAATGGGAACTTCACAAATGGCTGTATGACAGCCAAGAGAATGTTTCTATAAACGCTACATTTCTCTCTCTCTCTCTTTTTTTTTTTGTTTGTTTGTTTGTATGTTCCTTAAATGTTAAAGCCTTCATCAGGTTGTTAAGAACTCAGTATAAAGAAAAGAAAGATAAAACCCACACTCTTGTATGCACTGGTAAAATTATTTCTTTGTTTCGCCTATTAAAATACAGAATTTTCAGAACTCTCTAATAATGTTACACTAATGTTACACTGTTTCATCTGTGATACATCTTCTTCAAACAAAAGACTTCCACCCCAAAAAGAAGAAAAAAAAAAATCAAATCTTGAGACCGTTTCCCTCCTCCAACCCAAGTTTCGGCATTAATCCATTGAGAAGTTAGACACTACCAAAACAAAACAAAAAMTCCACATTTTTCCCCATTCTTGAACTACATGCTGCACAACAAGCTATATATTTATCACAAGTACCTGACCAGTACAGAGAAAGCTGTTCAGAAATAAATGCGTTTCTTTAACAAGGGTTGTCCAAGTATTTCCTGTCCAAAGACTGTAATGTTTGCAGCAGAGTCTGATTGCTCTTTTTTCATAAAGTGCTTACAGTTCACCTGCACCCCACAAGCAAGTAGCTCCCCTTGCCAAATGTAACACAGGAATGCAACTATCACATTTTGTCTAGCTTTCTCTGTGCATATAGTACAGAAAACCTTAATTGCAAAGGTGAAATTCAGTAGTGCTGTAATCATGCTTAATCCTCTCACTGCCTTTCAACTTTTATTACAAAAAATTCTAATCATTACTTCGTATTTGAGATCAATGAAGAGACTCATCAGTCATCACAGTTAGCAAACAGACACACCAAACTGAGTACAGCATGTCACAAAATAGTTATAAAGTTTTGGAAGACTTTGCTGAGTAAGTTCTTTCTCTAGTTTCTCATTATTATTTGTAGCTTCCTGTCAGCTCCCAGAATGTTCTCTAGAGAAGAAGATTCCTGTACCCACCTTAGCACCATTTTAAGACCTAGGCCCTCGGATTAGATCAGTTATTACAAGATGGAAACATTTGTGTGAAATTCAGCAGCTTCTCTTCTGTTACTCTCATCCAGTTTTTAAGTGATTCTATCATATTCATTTCATCTTAAATGAACACACAGAGCAAATCCTGATTCTATTACAATCAACAGGACCTTTGCCAGCAGTTTCATGTGTGCTAGAAGGTATCCTATAATCCAAAAATATTTATAGCAGCCCACGGAAACGTGAAGCAGTGTCTATCAGTGCAGCCATGTTTATACATCTCCAAGCCGGGCAGTGCCAGGCACAGCTGAAAGCCACTCACGGGACCCAGCATTAAAACCAAAAGTGTGACTGCTTTGCCTCCAGCTGCCGTTTGCTGGGGCAGCCAGCAGCCTCAACACCCTCTTAGCTGGGCCCCATGTCATCTTGTCTGTCCAGTATCAGTCACCCAGCAGCATCAGGACAGCAGAYGGAGGCAGTAGAGCCAGGAACAAGRTACCATAGTCTCCTAAMCAGCAAGTAAGTTCACTACTGAGAGCACTTGCCCCCAGAGGACATTCACATACCTCCTCTCTTYCTCTGCCTTTCTTCACACCTTACACACTTTTCTCACAGAAGGAAATTTTCATCTTAAACCCAGGCTCACTAGGAAGCAAATTTTCAGTCCTAAAAGGCTCAGAGACTCTGTGCCACACCACAAACCTTAATTTAATCCACCCAACTTTTCTTTTGTAAGGCAGAACTGCGATTTGCAGACTAGTCTCATGACTGACCCTTCTTCTGTGGAAAGGCCCTGAATGCTCTAATGGGCCTTAACTGCCCTAACTGGCCTCACCTGAGGCCTTCCCAGCCCCCTCCGGGGTTGCTGCTCCTCCTGCTCCTTGACACTCACTATATGAAGATACTCCTTATTTCCATCACCACTAATGTAAATGGAATTAAGATTCTCTAAGTTAGTTTGTATCTGCCAAACATATGAGTTTGACAAGGATTATATATATACACAATTTACTCATCATCAAGAAGTTGTAGGATTAAACTCTACACTTAAAACTCCAAGTCTAAAATTTTGTATTACAGGATTTTAAAACGGTGACGGCAGTACCTAGAAAGCAATTTGCAGTGAGTTTGCAGATTTACACAATTGAAACACCAATAGGAAAACAGTAACCTTCACTGGAAAATTTGCCTTATCTTTTGGGCTTCATTCCCCACTATACTACATGATATTATTGCAATTACTCTCCTTCTTGCATACTCCACCTAGGAGCTAGAGGACTGACTCTCTGTATTGGGTAGTTACTACCTCTGTTGCCAGTGGTGGCTGTCTCAGAGCAGAGGAGTACAGATAGGGGACTACAGCATAAAGTACATGCCCCAGACACACTCATGAGCCTCTAAATTAAACCTGTTTTTTACTAATCAACTTTATGGTCATTCGTGAAAACAAAAATTCATGTATTATTTTTTAGTAAAATTTCCGATAGCCAATCAAACCGTAGAAGTTTTTTCTTCTCTTTCCCTGGCCTGGAGTGACCATTGTTGGATAAAAGCATAAACAGAGGGGCTAAAAAATATAATTCAACCTCCCTGCCTCAGTTGGTGTCATGCTAAACACAGCCCTAGATGCAGAGAATACACAAGATGGCATTTACCAAGCAGAAGCTGATCCAAAGCAGAAGGATACCGACCAAAAAACAAAATGTCCTTTACAAAAGCAATTTCAAAAGAATCATTAAATCACATCAGTAGCACAGCCAGCTACGTCCTTTTTCAGAAAAACTTGGAAGCAAGTTAGTTTTAAGGCTAGCTTTATAGACTTGTTCACGATTTTGTAACCTTTATCTGAAACGTCATTGTCCCCAATTTGCCACCACACTAACTCCTTTGCCAATCTGCCTTCAGTTAAAGGAGAAAAGTGGAACTCAAGAGATTAACATTTAATAGTGGCAACAGCTAAAAGTTTTGCAACATGTTGATAAAAAACAGGAAGATGATGGGATCAAGCCTTGGTTCTACACCCATCTCTCAGTTAGTATACCTGATACACTACACCACTACCGCAGGTGTGCTTTGCTGACACTTGCTAACGCAGGTCCCTGAACTTACATTCTAAACAGATGATGAACAGCTAAAGGTGAAGGGAAAGGTTATAGCATGGAGGTATTTTTATTATCCTCAGTCTTTCTGTACCTGCTATTGTTTCACACAACTCTCTACCACATCCTAATCTCGGCTTCTACTCCTAAACCTTCAACCTTTGTGTGTCCTTACAACCACTAATTCAATATATAAAACTGTAATCAACCTACTAAAAAATAACCCTCAAAAATATTCAACCTTATCAAAATACCTTTTCTGCAGCTGCTATATCCTCCTTCCACCCTGCATCTCCCCACTTCTTGTAATCCTGTCTATTTTACATCCCCTGTTGACAATTATTTTATCCCCTTTGCATCACCCTGCCCTGCAAAAGTGGTTTGTACTAGCTACCCATTCCCATTTTTTTTTCAGTATGATAGCATGCTCTTACTAAATCATGCATTAGACTATAGTTCCAATTGTAAATAATGCTGAAGAAAAGCTAAATAAGTTTCAGAAAATTATCCCCTCCCATCAGAGATGAAATTGGTACAGTATAGGAATTAAAGTGGCTTACAGCTGCTGAAAGTAGCAATTACATCTGTTCTAACGATAATCCAATGTTGTTTCTCTGCAGTAAGTGGAAGCTTTTACTTTGCAGAAAAAGAACTGCATTAGACACTTGACGTGAGAAAGAACTTGGCTCTGCAATGCTTCCATTTAGCAGCACTGTAAATACCTAATTGAAAATACGGAGAATTAAGAGCTGATTATCACAAATTTAGGGGGCTTCATGCATCTATTTTATATAAAACCACATACAACAATCTGGATCTCAATCACTGTTCTAGCAAAACTACTGGTGAAGTTGGTAAGTTTTGCCTGCTGGAAGTAGCAAGATCTGCATGAAATTTTTCAGTCAAAATTAAAATTCAGCTATGTTAGAACCTTTAATCCTGCTGTTCATATAAAGAGCAAAAGAGTCCAGTCTGGTATTTTATAAGCAGAACAGTTCAATCACTTAATTCAAAGTTTCTTTTTCTTTAAAATTCCTTTTAACTTTTTTGATGTTTAAAAATCATGTGAATCCAAAAAAAAACAAAACAAAAAAAAAAACAAAAAAAAAACTAAAGCTTTTAGTCTAAGTAAGACTTTTCTGGAATTTGGCCAGGATTTTTTTAACTTCCTGCAACTTCCAGGAGCCAAAAACCTTTATATATCAGATATAATATTCAGAAAGAAGTATAGTAAAATCTATATTGTCAAATACAATTATGTAAACTGTGTGGAAGTATTGAGGTCATTCTAAAGGAGCCTTATCTGAAGAATATGTAGTTGTTTATATAATGAAAGAGTCTATTATTATACTTATTTACATGGAAAACAAATTATGACTGTACAAATATTTCATTTGAACTGTGTGACTTTACAATGCAAATAATATTCTTCAGATTTTGCATGTGTGGCTTTCTAGTATTTTTTTAAAGGAAACTTGAGACACTGCCAGTGGGATTTGCCAGCAGAAATTTCTAAGCAGGGAGGGAATTATAAGACTCAGAAATACTGAGCTCCTTTTCATGCTCTTGTGTGTGCTTTTTTGTGACTGCCTCTCCTCCCCATCCCCAGAAACACAACCTCCTTCTGTAACCTGTTCCAGCCATAGTCCTAGCTCTTCCTTGCCCCAGACCCAGTTTTGCACAGCCAAACCCAGTACCTCCTCTCTACTCTCAATCTCAGCCAGCAAGTTTCATTCATCTCCTCCAAAGTCATTTTACCCCCCTATAAGTGACAGCCATTCTCAGCCTTTCTCCCGCCCCACAGGTTCTCAGTTCRAGTGTTCAACCTAGCCAGACCCAGTCTCCTCTCTGCTTCTCTGGCCTCAGCTTGCGTACATGATGGGGCCAGTCCATTTCCTTACCGTCCTTCCCAGCTCTCAACCCCTATTGCATAACYGGTCTCAGTCTTCCCTTATGCTCCTACTTTTCCTTACCTTCCCTCACAAGTCTCTAGTCCTAGTTGACTACTCGTAGGTTCCCTTGTTTCGATCTATACGTGCATCCTGTGTGCGGAAGAGTGAAGGTCGCTGTCGCCACCTCTGTCATTTTTCAAGGCAGGCCAATTTAGAAGACAGGCTTCCAAAGGGAACAGAAATAATCTGATCTCCATGCCTCTCAGAGAAGTGCATGGGCTTAACTTGCAGCAAGAAAGATTCTTTTTGCCATTAAGAAAAGTTTCTAGCAGTACTCTCTGGGGTAGAGATAATTAAACACAGAATGATTTGCATGAAGATATTGTGGAATCTGTATTGCTAGAGTTTTTCAGGAAGCACTTAGGCAAATACCTGTCAGATGTGACTCAGATAAGGCAGTCCTGCAGATGACTTTTCGAGGTTCTTTCACATCCTTTCTCTGTGACTCTTCAGGGGGTTTAGTTGTTTAGAGTTACCAAGTGAACATGAGCCAACTACATTTTTCAAAGGCTTGGAACATAATCAGACACTGGTGGATTGTCACAGTATACCAAGACAGATATCTCAGACAGAGTCTTCCTGATGCTCAAAAAATTCAACTGTTTTCTCTTAATATGAGGTGTTTCTTAAATAGACAAAACCATTCCATATTTCTCTAGCCTCCTTGGAAACAGCTGAAGTATTTTGGTTGAAATTTTCTTCAAAAATATTCAGTATGTAGTAGCCAACTAGGTGGAAAATGCAAGCAGCAGCAACAAAAAATGTCTTAAGATGGGAAATACTGGACTACTTTAATACGAGAAGATGCTACCAGTCCTGTCAATATTTTTCCCTTGGGCTCTCACAAAATGGAGAAGCAGAGTGAGAAATACCTAACAACCCTCACAGAATCCCTTAAGCCTCCTACGTGCTTGTTGGAAAAGGGGTTATAAAAGAAAATGGAGTAGGAAGCTGCTCAAATTTCAAAGAAAACGTTTAGGTTATCCCCCAAATTGGTATTTTAATATTTTTCCCCTGCCTGCATGAATTTTAAAATGTTTCCAATTAACAAAACTATCATTCTTTGTTTTGATTCTTCTATCTTTATTTGCGGTTTTTATTCACCCTTTGACTGGGAATTGAAGAAYTGGTCTGACAATATAATGTCTAGAAAGAGGGAACTTAACTGACATTAATTCCTATGAATTTCATTTGTTTTCTTTTTCGCTAATCCAGGTGTACTAACTGAATAATGTACGGGAAACATAAATCTTTGTCAAATGTTGCAGCAAACAACACTGCAGCCCATGGGGTTAAAAAAGAAAAGGGGAGAGAAATAGATTAAGCCTTCTGTTCTGTTGAGTGGGTAGCTCAGAAGCACACTCCTTTTAAGCCATAATGCACTTGATTGATTGAGAAAGCAGTCTTTATTTTGTTTTGGTTGTGTTGCTGGATACTAAAGAGTATATTGTGACTGGTGCTCACTTCCCTCCCTTTCAGAGGTACGGATGGTGGTAGGCAAGACAGGGTCTGGCCCTTTCCYCCTTTTCTTCTGTCAGTTCAACTGGTCAGAATGGATGTTAATGAACACCTATTTGTAGCTAAATACAGTTTTGTTCTACTTCCGTTCTTGTCCCAGACTGATTTCTGCCTATTCCTTTTCCATATCCATCTGAAGCCATTTGGACCTGATTCCCATTTACACTACAGTGATTTTCTACCAATCTGGAAATACAGAAGAGCTTTAAAGTACATATAAATAAATGACTCTTACACCCACTTTACAGCTGTTTTGTACTGTSAGATGGTATAAAGAGGTCTCAGTATAATCAGGCTACCATCTCCAGGGGCTATTCTTCTCAGAAAAGAAAAATAACCAAACACAAGTATTAAAAATGAAACAATAACAGCTACTTTTAATAAGATTTCTCTTTTCAGGTGTCAATTTCAGTCTTGGTTACTACAGAATTAATGGAAATGACATGAGAAGTTTTACAATTTTCCTTGCAGGACTAATTGGAAAAAAAAGAGACTGTTTTGAATCCAGTATAACTAATATCAATCAAGGGATGGAGTACACTGGGCTCAATTTCAGTGTCCTCTTTTGCTTTCTGTGCCTTCTTGCTGGTTTGCTTGAGAGTCACATTGTGAAGTCCATAATTAATCAAGCATTGTAGACACCACTGCAAAATTTGCTCAATATAGRCTTCTTAGTTTGATGGAACAAGCTTAAAAGCTGCTGTTGTTCATGTTTACCCAAAGGTAACCCTTTTTAGCTCCATWGAGTTGAGATTCACACTGGGAAAGATCAGACCCAAAATAGACCCATAAAAGACATCTTGGACATACTCATTTTTAACATCTGTTCAAAGTTTAGTGTGTTTTTATTTTCTTTCTTAGGGAAGTATGAGGCTACTTTGCAAGTTTTTTGAAATATAGCAAGTAGCTGAAATTCACCTAAATTCATCATGGTACCAAGGAGGTAAAGAAATTCTTGACACTCTGGCCAGATTAAAAGCACCGATCCCTGTGCAGTTCTTAATTCAATAAAATACTGCGGTGCTTCGTGGACAGAAGGAAATACTGCTCAACAGCATGTGTTTCTACTATGCCCTTCATGAAAGAGTCAAAGGGTACTTCACAATCCAATGCAATGCTGGATATAACCTTTTAAATAAATAAACTGTGGTTTAAGGATTTAGAAAGCACTAGATCAAAGAATGTAATCTTTGAGATCTAATAAGTACGGTGATGGGCCCAGTATCAGGACACGAACAGAACAGAACAAAGGTTTGCTGAATATCCACAGTGCCTCTCAGGTTAAAATTCATTACAGAGTCATTCTAATTCCCTAGTTAGGGGGCAACCCTCAATTTATCCTGTTGCTAAGAATCCAGCATGAGTTTAACAATAAACCAAAGCCTATACATGCAGGGAAGAAACTCCAGCCTTCAGCCCTTCTTTTGTCTGACTATTCAATATCCAGGTCTTATTTTCAGAACACCTATCAATGAGTCAATTGCTCATCCCTCTGACACTGCAGATACAGCCTCTAGGTTTTCACCTACAGACACTGGCTTCTACCCCCTAGTGTTAATTTAGCCGAGCTGGAGAACTAGCTTATTTTCTTTGCCGTACATATCTGAATTCCACTGAGGCCAGGTGAGATCCAAGCCTTTAGCATCACAGTCTTATGCACAACATGATGCTCATGCAAGCTGCCCTGCTAAATTTGTGGGGATACTAGTTAATATGCTTAAATGGTTTTATGATCAGCCTTCGAATTAGCAAGTGTTGAAACAAACAGAAAGACAACTGTGTTCAGAGCCATTGCAAATGCTCACATGCTGTTTTAAAGAGCACTCCAGTCTGTCTTCCGCCAGGCTTTGAGACTGTGAACTTTGCACACTGAAAGGCACACACACAGATTTTATTACTTATTGTGGTGAGAAGCTGGAGCAAGTGGTGAACACTGCACCAAACTTCTGGAAAAATCCTCTTAATTTCATTTCTGACCATGGGCATCACACTCCTCAAACCATCATTTCTGCCTACCGTTCAGCCAGCATCTTGTCAAACCCGGCTGCAAGATTAAGTTTCCCCAAATCTGAATTCAATATTGCAACCCTAAGGATATAAGAACCAAGCTGGAACATTCTGTTTTTTGGCGCTGTTTTTTCCCTTTTAATGGACAAAATTGTTTCAGCCCTGAGACCACTGTTTGCCCTGACTATAATGATAAATCACTATGAATGACACTAAGTGAAATGAGTTTGATATTCTCTGCTTCATTATTCCACACTGGAAGCCACTTTTACAATTGCCACAACTTTCAACCTTTCCTCCAAAAAGATTGAGAGCTTCTTGTTTGCAGATATTATTTCTGCTTTGTATAATCCATTTGAAGAATGTGAAGCACGTTTGGTACACAGAAAGGGATGGGCATGTGAAGAGAAGGTACAACTCATGGCAGAATCCTGCAATAGGCTGTTTACTTCCCAGAGCAACATAAGTCTCCTTTATTCAAGAGGGTTTTGTTTCACTTGAAACATTAACAATTTTATTTTCACAAGAAACCCTTCAGTTTTTCCTTCATTAGCAATGTCTGRACAGAACAAAGCATGAAATGAAAGATTTCCCCTGAGGAGCTTTCGGGCCTGATCCTGCCTTCAAAGGAAACTGAAAACATTCAGGTCTTGCTGGAACAGAAGCCCACCTAACCAAACTGGTGGGAAATCCAGGATTCTGAAAACATTCAGGACTTTGCAGCATCTGTCTCCAGTGTCAACAACCGGAGCAGTCACAACAGTATCTTAAAACCATCTGCCTTAAACTTTAGCGGTGCTATTTACAACTTTTCCTTTTTTTAACATCTGGATTTGGTAATAGTCAGGCACAGTTCTCCATTGTTACCAAACACAAAAGGTAGCCCTGAATCACCTGAGTTATACTACGAATAAGTGGAAGCTGTTCCTAGTTTGCCATTGATGGGAAACAATGGGATTTTAAGTCAGAAGTGTGTTGATCACGAATAGAGTTGCTTTAGTCTTTGCTATGACATTTTTTAGAAGATGGCTTCCAGAAATGGGCTAAATCCTCCATTTTTTAAAATCAGGCTATTGTGCCAGTAAAACTCCTCCTTACTTCATTGCAAATGAAACATGAACAAGGCTYATGTGGAGTTGGAGCTTCGTAAGTTGGCTCAATAAATGGAAAAGTAGTTAGAGATGTAAACAGTTCAGTGAAAACGACAACATTCTGATATAGAATTATCTCCTACAGTATGTCTAAGAGCAGCTGTTCTGTGATAGTATTAACATGACTTTCGCTAATCTGCTTGTAAAAAGCTCATGCTCTGTTATTTTCTATTGCTTGAAACTCTTGTTTCCATAGCAGGGGGTGACTGAAAAAACACTTTTGTCTTTTACTGCTGCCCTTATTATATTTCTTTTTGGTGGTGTCATTACACAGCTGGATTGTGTCTTCTAAACACATGAGTCTGAGATCCCTAAAAATGCTAGAAACTTGTAAAATAAAAATTACTTGATGGAATMAGTGACTGGAGGCTCCTTTCTAACATTTTCTTTTCTTTTGCTTAAGGACCTGTTTCTTTTTGCAGTGCCCTTCTCTGTYTATGGGTTACTTCTCATTTAGAGCCTCATCCTGCAAAGAGTTATCAATAGAAAAATACTTAGCAAGTAGCTGAGGTAACACTCACCAGAAAAATCACAGGATCAAAAATTACAAAATCAAGATTGTGCAGAGTTGCTTATCAAATTACTGGTTTTCTTTTACAGTGAGATGGTACAAGAAAACCCATCTAGGTTTTGACAAGAATAYGTATTAGTTTCCTATCCTGTAAATCCTCAGTCACATGAGCAAAGGATATGAGACAGCAGTGCAACTACAYCTGAGAGTAAGATCAGGTTTCAAGGCTCTCTTCCTTGAAACACTAAGCAAACGTATCAGTGCCAATAGCATCAATGGCTTTTACTCACCTGAGTGARAGCAAGACTACGCGTAAGAGCTTGTTGGACCTCGTTTGGGTATAATGTCGTATGACATATGGAAAGTGTACTGCTCTTTAACAGAAATAGCATGCTTATTATCTTAGTCACTACAAAATCTAAACTGTTTATGAAAATTTAATTTATACCATTGATCATGTAAGGATGGCTTGGAATAAAGCTTTTAGGGTTGCCTTTTTTAAGCTTTCTCTCACTGCTACTTTTCAGAATGGCTAGGAATTTCGCACATTCTCTTGATCTTCAAAATTTTCTTTTGATCTAACAGTTAGATAAAATTCTCCTATGGAACAGCACTACCAGTCAACAGAGAATCAGTAACAAATATCAACAACTAATTTTTCCCTTTTGAAGAAACAGTCCTACATACCACATGGGTTTCAAATCCAATGATAAAACAAAAAACCGTGAAGCTATGGTCCATTTACCTGTAGCCCTGACATCCTTTAAAAATAAAAACGTTCAAGAGCCTCGAATTACTCTCTTTAATCCTAATAGTCAGTTCTAATTATAAAAGAGTTTGCATTCCAATTATTTAACTGGCCCTTAAACCAGATTTTGCTACATTTATTAGTAATGACAGTTATTCAATAGACAAGTTGGACCAGATTCTGCAAAGCGTTATTCATGTGAGGAGTCTGGTTGAGCTCAGTACTGTACCGTGAACCTCAAAGCAGCAGGTGTTACTCACATAAGCAAAGATACAGCAGCTGCAGCCCTCTCATAAATGCTTAAGAGATCTACTAACTGTTAAGCACATGCTTAAGTCCTATTAGCTTTAATGAGATAAAATCATGCATATAAGCAGAACTGAAGGATCTGAGATGCCAGTTTTACAATTTCAGGGTAAGAAGCAGCATCTCAAACAAATGCCAGGGAGATGCAAATTGCAGACATAAAAATATTTTGTCATGTCATCATTTAATGTTGAAAATGCCRCATACAATTTGTCATCAATTGTCCATTTATTTTCTTCCATTTGAGTTGCAGTCCAGATCACATAAGAAAAATAAAAGTCTTGTTACAGCTACAGGTCAGTGCAAGATAAGAGGCTCAGGACAGTCACTTCCATGTACTAGTATACACAGAAGTGGCCCAGACTGGTATTTAGTTTATCAGGCTAGAATCTAGCAAACAGCAGAGGTACTTGAATGTAAATGCATTGCCAAAAGATAAAGATCTACGTCACTGGATGAGTGTTGCTTGCCTAGTAATTTAAAGGTCATCTCACATGCATTATTTTTTTCTTGGAATTAGAATATTAGTGAATACACAGCAAATACAAATCACAGCTTTTTAAAGAGCTGACTGCTTAATTGGCCTAACCCACCAACTAACACATGAGACAACGAAGTAGCACAGAACGGAAAAGAATATAGAAATGCAATAGGAAAAAATGACTAAAGATCTTTTTAGAGGACTGCTTTCAATTAAAAGCTGATTTTGGTGTGAAAACAAGAAAAATCTTTTTAAGCATGAAAAAAAATTATAAAAATCCATCTTTTGTACTATAAAAAGAAAAGTCAACAGAGAAATGCATTCTTTTGTAGGAATCCAGGCCTAGGACCAAAGAATTTACATATATTAAATTAACGAGAGCCAAACTCCTCTACAACAAATATTTATACTGTAAAATATTACAGCCACATTCCTGCATCTCCTTACAATAATAATTCTTAAGGACACACTATGCTAGAGAGCATATAAAACAGTGTGTTTCTGTGGAGATGGAATGCTTCATTATCAGAGTACCAGCTTGTTCATAAATATTAAAAAATATGTTTTTGAAGTTTTTCAACACGATTCTTGTTTATGTTGTCTCTCTGGTACTGAAAACAATGTTCAGTGTATACCTGTCCATAAGTCTCTCACTTTCTCCATCTGCAGAAAGCAACTGCTGGTGACTGTAAAGGACAGCGATGTCTGTGCTGGTCATTCACTAAGCAGACAAGAGGACAAATACTCTGACCTTCCTTATGCAAGTAGTCATGCCTACTGTGATGAGGCTAATCTTCCTGGAAAGAACAGGATTTGTCCCGAACTGCAGACAAAAGGGCTTAAATTCCTAAATTCCTAGATTATTAAAGCAGGACTTAAAATATGAGATGGTTCTTTTTGATTTGTGTATGTTATATGCACCTCTGTATACTAGAGTGGGAATGAGTATTCCAAGAAAAAAAGATCTTCTATAGTATTGCAAAAGTAACACTCAAAGATTGCTCAAACACTAATTTTTACCTAGTGAAGATCTGATCTATAAACTCCTGCATATGTACTGATCAGCATTACAAAACAATACAGCCAAGAGATCAAACTTTTGAAAAGTGATCAGTGAGTCACAGAAATGACSTGGCTTCTCCAAAACATTTATCCCTCTGCTCGATCATAATTAAACATTTGGGGGGGGGGGCAGGGGGAGAAATAAAACACAGAACAGAAAGACCTGTCTTGGCTGCAGCAATGTATCCATCCAAATTGGTCTTCAGAGCAGAACTCTCCATGGGAAAAGAGTGCATGTTTACCCTTGCATAAATAGCTTTTACTAGATGATGAGATCACATGGAGGATACCATTGAAATAGATAAAATAAACATGGTTAATATGTAGAAAGCGAACTCAAATATAATAATTACAAATGCCTGCTTATTTGAAGAAGAATTTTACCTAATTTGCTTCCTCTCAGTTTACAGACATCTAATTTAAGCCCCTTCTGTTTTACTATATTTGCAAGAACGAGTGAACACAGAAATGTGCAGCCAGCCCGGGCCCTCAGGCCTGTGGATCAAGATGGCAGGCTGGCCTTGCTTCCCCCGGGGATAGCAGAGCCAGAAGGGTGATTGGACACAGTGACCTGTCTGCATGAGATGAGACAAAAACAGGAGGGCTGTAATGCTGATGAACTAACCTGTCACTCACAAGCTCAGGTCTGAAGAAAAAAAAAAAAGAAAGAAAAAAGCGGGGGGGGGACAGAAGAAAAAGGTGCAGTAAAGATTTTAGAAAACAGAAAAGGTAGAAAAATGCAGCATAATTAGAATAATTAGATGATGCAGCTAATTACCTGTTCATTTAAGTCAGCTCAGGATATACAGGGAGGATGGCACAAAATCTAGCTAGTTGTTTGTATAAAAGAGTAAAAGCAAAATACATTTGAAGGAATAATAACGGGTATTATGGTTCAGTGTGCAAGGAAGGATGCTACAGACTATTGCTGACAGGGATCCGGGTTTCATTCCAAACACTCCAGTTACRAATCAAAATCACAACGAGCAATGAGCTTCTAGAGCTGGACACGCCAGGCAAGAGGGTTGTTCTGCAGAGAACTTGGCTGTTTAATTGCTTGCTTGGGGGAGCAAAAATCCAGAGGGAAGGTATACAAGCACTTTTGCACCTTGGAGTCATTACATCCAAGTACTAGATGATGGTTAGTATTGTAACACTGTCTACTGCTGCCATCACCAGTGGGAGCCACTGTGGACACTGGCGCTTTGGAGATGGGATAAAAATCAAAGTTTAAAGAATGGAAAATGCATTTAATGATGAACAAGTACTTCACGTGGAAAACACTTTTAAATCAGCATGTTCCTGCTATTATTTGTGCCATGCACAGACTAGTGTTTGAACTACAATTAAGCGCTAGTGTTTCTGATCTCTATTTGAGTACAGATAYACATGTATAGTTTGGATTTTTAATTAGGTAAGTTCACAGTTCATTAGCAGCAAACAGGATGGAATTTAAGACTACATCTGCAGGATTAGTCAAAACAAAATTTAGTTCTCACAGCTGGAGAAAAATACAGTTCGGAAAAAAAGGACAAATGCTAAACATTTATTTAAAGCTTTTTTGATTTTTAATGTTTGAAAGTTAACAAAAACTCTGAAAAACTTTTTCTAAAACTGCAACATCAGGAAATAAAAGTGTCTTCTAAAAATACACATGTGCTGAATATGCAAATCTTTATCATTTATCAGTACTTAATATAGACTTAATGTCTGGAAAGATTTTATGGCACAAGGTATGACTTTTGATAGTTATTTTCAAAAGAGTTATCAGCTCTGTATTGTAGCCCAAAGAAAATGTGTAGTCATATGTTCAGCAATGTATGCTAATTATAGTGAGTGCTTTATGATTCCCAAGTTTTAAGTAACTCCTTTATTCAACTAGAAAATACATATAATTTTTAGTCAAAAAATAAGTTCAATATTTTTAAACTTTTTGTTCCATCTTCACATACAGCTAATAATGACAACACAAAGAAAAATTAGTCAAAAAAAATATACTTGAAATTTCTATGGGTTTATGAACACGTTGGGATGTGCACATCTATGCATATAATATCTACATATGCACACATATACAACTAAGAAATGTTTGATACACCTAACACATTAAGCTGAACAGTAATAATACCCATAAATTCTGACATAAAAAAATGAAAGTAGTTAAATAGCTAAATGTATTTTTCTTTGAAGTGCATGCCCTTGTTATTGATTTTTAGGAAATGAAATACAATAACATGCAATATAAACATTTTTCCAGACATTCACTGAACTTTTTTTTAATTAATGAAATACCAAATGCTACACACACAAAACCATACTCATACCCTTTCCATCATCAAAAACATTTTAATAGACCTAACAAGCCTTAAATATAAAATAGGTAACTTATTTCTTACATGCCAAAGAAAAAGTTACATTAAAGAGATATTATAAGCTTTGAGATTTATCAAGCTTTAAGGGTACATTTTTTGTCAATTGTACTCGTGCAAAACCTTGCCATTGTATTTGCTTTAGAATCACATTGTATTTGCTTTAGATCTTTAAATATATTTAACACTGAACAAGTTTACACAAAAAGGTAATTAATCCCCTCTAAAATACATATTTTCATGCAATGTAATGCTGGCAAACATGCCCCACTTTTTTAGGTATAAGCCTGCCTAAAAGAAAACTGTTAATGTTGGGGGGATTTTTTTTTAAAAATGTATCTTCTATTTTTAAAATATTTAAAGCAATAAAAGTCTTTGAAAAACACGGTATTACATATCTGACATTTTCTGCCTAGAAATGCATTACTGTGTATGATGGTATTAATAAACCATGTGCTTTGAGGGACTTCTGCGCTTTGCCATAATTTAGTTGAAAACAGTGTGTAGGATGTGCATTTTTCCACCATTGCATCAACATATAGGGAACACAAATACTATGTCATCACTTCAGCAGCATGCGTTCACTACACTGGAAACATATGCAAAAAAACACAAACTTTTGAGAGTTCAAAAAATACCCTTTACCACAGACTTATTTACAAGTCGGTAGCTAATGAGAAAGTGTGGAGCACTTAAAATTTTGTTAGAAAAACAGACACCCTTTTCCGATTCCRACTGCATACATATGAAAACAACCCTCCCTGTACAACAGAACAAAATAATTTAATTTCTTTCCCCACTTCAGGTTATTTGAAGCAAATGAAAAAAACAATGATTCTTCTCTCTTCCAGCTAAGCTCAAAACAGCACAGTTAAAACACACACATTAAAACTACAGACTTATCAGAAATCACAAAACAGAAAGAGAAGGACTCACTGACCCATTTGGAAGACAAAGACGACAAAACGGAAAAGCTCTAAAAATCAGCTTGTGAGGCCTTTGAGAGATATTCTTCTGGCATTTCATCACAGCAGCCTCAGACCAGTTCACTTCCCTGGATACAGGGAGGGAGAACTAAATAGAGCTGTTTATTAAAGCTGTTGTGCTGGATTGCATTAGGAAGCACGAGCAGACCACCTGGACCTTTCAGATTGTGGCAGTGTTTAATTTGCAGGCTGCCCCTCTGCAGCAGCAAAGACTACTACATTTACCAAGCTCAATCACACATTATCTGGGTTAGGAGTAAAAGAAGAAGAAAAAAAGAAAAAAAAAATCCACAGCATGTAGTATAGGAATACAGTCAATATGGAAATAATGAACAGCATTTGGAATAGAAAGCAACTCCCCAGCAAACACAACACTTTCACTCTTCACTACTTCTACTTCAGCAGATTTAAATAAAATACAAATGTAAATTAATAAACAGATTGATTTGGCAAAGCTCAGACTAAATTATAAACTACGTTTATTGGAAGAAAAGCATGGTATTTTAGGTTTAACTAGTGATTCTCTGGCCAGATTATTGTGGCTCTTTTGCCTTTCTCACTTTCACTACTACACTTGCTGGTAACTGAAGATACAGATAGAAAGATGGTACTGTAAATATGAATTATGTGAATCATATGGTTAGACCCTTGTGAAAAAAAATAAAAGGGGAGTTGAGAAATGGCTGACTCCATACCTGACCAATTACAGCTTGCATGGTCCCTGTGTCCTGCTGAGCTGAAAGATCGCAATCCATCATATGTAGTCTTTGAAAAGGAGAATGGGGGTTTCTGGCATGCATCTGTCAATCAACTTCTGCACTCACAACCATCACCAAAAGCAAAGGAAAAAAAGTCAAGCTGCTCCACCAAATAGGATGAAACAGTCATGTGACCTTCAGCACACTCACACACATACATACTTCCATATAACGTATGAATTTTCTGCAGATATGAAATGACATTGACAAATACCCAATACCAAGTAAATAAAGTGAGACAAACAGCTACTCACCAAAGACAAAACACTTGCTGTAATCTTCAGCCTAAAGATTTAATAAAYGTAAAAGGTATTTTAAACTGAGGCTTTTCTTTTGAGCCTAAACTTTTCAGATAAGATGAGATAATTTTATATATGCAGACAGTGGTCAGAACTTTAACCCTTTATGTCCTCTCACAGCCTCTGMTTTTCATTTCCCCTCTTGTACTTCTGATTTATGGCTGCTGGAGTTCTTGATTTTTTTTTCTTTGAGTTTCTTTCGTCAAAGTGAACAGTCTTGCGCTGCCTTCTTTGTATACGTACAAATAACAAGAACTTTATGGAAGAAAATTAGTAACAGGAAAGAAGGGAGCAGGGGTTGAGAAACCTGTACCTGTACTCATAACCCAAAATGTGTTTCATTGCTTTACTCCATCAAAAGTCAAATGTTTTCCCTATTGGAAATATATATTTAAGTATTAGTTTATGCAGGCTGTGATGAGCACTCAAAATATAAAATATTCAGACTATGTAAATCCTACTTGCAGAATCCTTTCCATTTTGAAGGTTAGCAGAGTTTTGGTTCATTCACTGCTCCACTGAACTGACATAAAATGTTGTTACTTACGATGGCAAACATTACCATTTTTTTTAATGGAAGTAGTTTGTTTCATATATCTTCCCCTCTGAGTTAAGATTTGCAAGAATTTCCAAGACTATTTCTTCTTCTTGTCAAAATATATCAGTCACTTGTCACCAAAAAATCAGTGTCATGAACAACATGCTACAGCATTGATTACTGATATATTATTGGCCAGTGATTGCTGAAGGGTGACATTAATGTAAGCCGGTAGCATTTTAACCCTTTGAAGATCAATACAGTCCTCTGGCAATATATTAGAGTAACAGCCCATATCATTTTTGCAGTATTACAGCTTCATATAAATATTAGTGCATCTTTCTGCCTGCCTAAAATTCCATTTATATTACTGCTGCAAACAAGYTGGTTTTCACAGATTGTCGGAAGAGAAAGCATAGAAAAAAGCAGTCTAGTGTCTGAGCTTAATATTATGCACYCTTTTCATTTTAAATAAGTTTCTGATAGTATTTTGAAGTTATCTCTTTTGTAAAGTTATTGACAGTATTGATCTTAGCATGTGATAGCCAAATATATGTGAGAAAATTAGAAATATTCCTTTTTTAGGAATAGCACTTACTGGTGTAATAGTTCTTCCAAAATAATTTTAAGATCCAACACCTAGGAATGGTTAGGATGTGATGGAGCATCTGTGAGTGAGTGGGTACAGATGGGCAAGGAGTATCASTTTTACTTTGCATTCTTTAAGGTTTTATAATGCATCTTTTTTAATTGCTAAACAAAAAGTTAAAAAGGAAAGTCTTGGTTCCTATTTCAAAAATCAGATGCAAGAAAGGAATTCATACTTAGATGCAAAGGGTAYCAGAATGCTTCTAAGCCCACAAGATATTTTAACTTAAAAAGTTTTTCAAATCCAGCATTTTTAGAAAGATGTGTAATATTGACACTGAAACTCTCCCTCTGGGACAAGGAAGGAGCACTTGAAAGGGTGCTTCCAACATCTGCTCTGCATTTCACTTATAAACATAATTAAAATGCACCATTTGTGCTGAAATCTTATCTGCTTCTTACTCATGGAAGAAGCTGCAGTTTCATCCTTCAGGACGATTCTGTACAGAAAAACAGGCAATGTTGTGAAGGCCGTAATCATCATCCATATCATCATGAGAAATCCAAAATACAGTTGGTGAATGGGGAAGTAAGTAGAGGAGATCGCCTCAGCTGTCTCCAAGAAAACAGACACACTGAAGGCAAATATACAGAAATTTGAAAGGAAAGTTAAAAATGTTTATGGTTTCTTTTCAGGACAAGCCTTTTTGCAGTGGAAATGCACACTTTTCAAATTTCTGTAAATTCTCTATGCAACCAAAGCTCACAATTACTCCTGTGGGGATTTTACTAGCAAAGGCACTGACCTAGACATATATTCCAGCAAACAAATAGAGCACAGTGCAGTGGACACACAAATCTGCTGCACTCTTACACACCAACAAAAAATCCAGACATTCTTGCACACATACAGAGAGCAGCAAGACCTGCTTTTTCTCTCAGAATAGGACATACTGCCACTCTTTTCACAGAGATTAATCTGCTCTCTCAGGAATTGCCAATCTACTACGTAAAAGAAAAGCAGCAACAAACATTTAGCTAATGTCTCCGCACACAGGTAAGTCACCAGCACCGTGTTAACCCTAACAGCAGCAAGAGTCTCCTCTGCTACCCCTCCAGCTGCCCTTACCTCTGCAGAGCAGGTGGCTTTTTCCAGCACCCAGATCTAYGTCGTCTTGCAGGGACTGCACAGCCACTTTACCTTGCAGACTGTTCATCCTTGGGCACCATCCCAGTATCACTGCTGATCTTTTGGGCCTTCCACTGGCCATTTCCTAGGAGTTGTCTGTCAAATATTGTCTTTTTTACTTACTGAGAACTGTTTCCCTGCTCCTCCCCTTCTTCCTTTCTTTTCTCCTCGAAAAGTGATTTAGCTCCCCCGTCAGCAGTGAAAAAGGTGAGGGAACAAGGTAGCTTGTAATCTGCCACAGGGCAGATTTAGGTGCACAGCAGAGTGCAAAGGGGAACTTGGCAGGCCAGGTTCACTCTAATGTTGCCAACTTGAGAAAAATTGTTGGAGGACAGGATGACAAATACTACTTCCCAACCAGCTGTGCTGTATCCATAATAGAGACATTCTGTTCTCTTTTAAAAATTTTACCACCGGATTTCCCCCCATGTACCCAAAAGGAAAACTGTTACAATGCCACAGCAATATACTGCAGCAAAACCTTCTCATATGTCACTCCAGCACCTAGTACAATGGGCCAGATTTGCACTGTTGGACCTACAACTATTGAGAGATGGGTAGTGGTCAAGGCTTTCACATGGAGGAAGCTAAATTACGGCTTCAATTCTAAGAGCGCAAGTTCAAAGTGGTACAAAATCTCTGTGCTCAGCTGCACATTGATCTCTGAAATCTAGGAAAAAGGGTAGTCCCCAGCAACACTGAATGTTTTCTTTTTCAGAATCCATTTGCTTCTTCTTCTTTGATCAATTATTTGCAGTATAYAATAAAAACATTAAAACATTACTTTTGACTAGAACGACATGCTTGAGTTTACCTCTTCGCTATAAAGCTAAGAACTCATGCAAACAGTATTTAATACTCTCTTCTTCTAAGATAATATATATTTCCTTGGTGAGGAAATCGAGAGTTAAAGCTGTACAGCAATGCAAGACCCAATTCCTTCATTGCTAAAATGTGTTAAAATACATTTTTTCTGCTTGGTACTTATGATTTTATTTCCTTGCCTTAAAAACTGCATCCCTTGTGATCAACAGAATACAGGGTTTTAATATAGTATCTTCACATAGTTACTCAAATGCCRTAGTGGAACTTGCAGCAGTTTTGTTTAGCAAATCAAGCAAGAGATTCTCCTGCTTTTTACAGCATTGGTACACTAGGGGGACTATTTTTCCTCTTTCTGTAGTGATGGACGCAAAGCACTAGCAGAGCAAGCTGTTGTACCTCACAGCTGTACTGGCCCTTACTTACCAGTGCAGAACAGTTTAAACACACAATGGTTGGTCTTCCACACTTGGAAAATAAACCAGCCTAATTCTAAGCCGTCAGTGGCTCTTCCTCCCTCTCCCTCACTACCAAATAGACCCTAATATTGCATTTTGCATCTTTATTTTCAGTGGATGTTTTTTCTATGAGCAAAATTCTGATCACGTTTATGCTGATTTCAAGAGAATTGTTACGTATTCAGAGGTACTAATGGAATACAGTTTTTCTCTGTGTAAGTCCATTCTTGTCAATTATTTTTGCTTTTTGAGAACAATTTTGTAAAAAAACCAAACCAAACCAAGACAAACAAACAAAAAACCCCTCATACACTCCTTATTTTGGCTTTACCAGTTCTTATTAATGCATAATCCACCCCCCAAAGCTGTGCTCTACCAAAACCTCTCTCTCTGCTAGTAAGAAGTACTCAGTCACTTGAACAACTGCACTTTCTTCCCAACATAAGCGCTTAGCTCAATCTCAGAAAAAATAATTGGGGAAAAGAAGACTTTGTGCCTGCCTTGCGAGAACAATGTCTGAGCATAATCTAAATCTTATTCATGCTTGTGTAGCCAGTGGGAAGGATCCCTTGCCCACAGCACTGTTCTGCATT
Source organism: Rhea americana (assembly GCF_003343005.1). Taxonomy (NCBI): domain Eukaryota; kingdom Metazoa; phylum Chordata; class Aves; order Rheiformes; family Rheidae; genus Rhea; species Rhea americana. Next base: position 4,711,894 of record NW_028186779.1, read on the forward strand.
GCTTAAAGAAAATTCCTTAAAAAAAAAATCTATTTGATATTATAGAGAAAAGCAGCTTGCTGTCATGCCTTGTATCTTTGGGAAGGTGGTATGAATTCTTCTCACTTTCCTGCTAGATCTAAAGAGTTAGTTTGGTTGAAAATTTCTTTTTGTGCCTCAGGGAGGGCAATTCCTCAGTAGGTCTTAAAAATTCTTGTTTAATCAGAACCTGGATCAGATAAAAAAAGGCAGTTCCAAAACAAACAAACAAACAAAAACAACAACAACAACAAAAAATTCACCTGTCCCTGTAAGTGAAGTGAAGCCCCTTCCTCCTCTTATGTAAGGTGATGTGATACGATTATAGCAGTGATGATGCCACCTAGTTAGCTGGATGACAGRATAACATCAGTCCTCTCCCAGGTGAAACAAAATTGTGGAGGGAGTGACATGCCAGCAGGTATCCAGTAGGAGCAGCAGCAGATGACATTGACTGGATAAGTCTTAAGAATATACTTCCCAGAAGCATTACTAGCTACAGCAGTCTAATAAAACCACATTCCTCATCTCTCATGGTTTCTTCTGCAGCATCCGGGACAACAGGCTTTTAAAGCCATCTCCTTATTGAATGTAGCACAGACAATAACAGAGATTTACATCATTTAAAGAGTAGACAGTATTTGGCTGAGACAACATTATTCAAGCAAGGCAGCCAAGAAACATGAATGAACAAAAAGATTATTCTCACAGTGCAAGGAATGGTCTTTTTCCAAATTGCTGCAAAATCACTGGCAGGATTTGGAACACGACATTGACAAGGASAGCAGAAACCAAAAATAAGGCATATTTTTCTGTTCACTGAGTAATAAGGATTTACTCATCAGTCACATCACAGCATTAACTATATGACTATTTAGAGCAATAATCCTGTCACTACACAAATGGAAAAAAAGCAGGTAGTGGCACATTGTGTGCAAATATTAATAACTTATTCACTGATACATCTGTTTTCATTTATTCAAGCTGTAAACTGTTCATCTTGCATAGCCACTCCTACCAATTCAGCATGACACAATTAAGTGACAGCAGAGGCAGAGACAAAAAGAAGTGCACATGGATGTGGCAGTAGGGGTGGGTAGTACAGTCAGAAACACCCATCCCTTGGATGCCCTACTCCTTAGTAGATGCCTCTCTCACATAAAAAAAAAATGTAATATATCTGAATACCTTTGCTTCTCTCACTCCAAGCACTTTCAATGATGTTTGAATATTTCACCTGTCAAACAAGAAGTATACTTTCTACAGAGAGGTACTTCCTGGCATTACATTAGGACATCTTGCAGTGAGAAGTGTTTGATCCTCTGGTAGTCAGTTCATATCGTTTGGTTACACACTTTATACCCTGCTGTGTATTTCACAGGATCAGGAGTGAGATCGTGATAGGTTTGAGCTGCTGGAATAGCTGCCATATACTAATTATTCCTGTGTTTGTTTCATTTCAGTATAGTGTTACATGCCTATGGTAAAGTCATTAAGTGATGATAATTATTATAGATGCAATTAATAGCAAAACCTATATTTAAGTTCATCTAACATTTTTATYTAAAGCCCTGCTTTAAGATGTTTATAACTCTTTGCCAGCCTTTAATATTGAGATGTCTGCTGAGGATCAGTTTCTGTCTGCAGAACCCATTTCCCATTACAAACAGGAAACTTAAAAGGGAGGGCATGGTATGTTCATGGATGGGAATCCACCAATAGGTTATTAGAAACTTAAAACACCTACTACCTTAGGAAGTGCTTGAGCTGCATGGTGTTGGAGAATGAGAACATCCAAGGAAGCTACCATGGCACAGCAAGGGCTGCCCACTTGCTAAGGGCAAGTGAGCTGGGAGTTGCAGGTGACCCCATCACAGGCTATGCCCTCATTAGTAGGACACTATCCCAAAGGGTCTGAGCTGGTGCTACTGACAGGCTCCAGCCACAGACCCCAACATAGTGAAGGGGAGAGCCAAGTTCAGGGTCTGGCCAGAGGATGTAGTCAGAAACAGCAGGAGATACTGCCAGAAACAGGGCCAGAGACAAGGCTGCAGCATAGGTCTAAAGTCCATCTAGGTGACAGAGCAAGAACTGGAGACAAGCTACAGTCTAAGAGGTCTTGCTAGGAGAAAGATACCTGCCATATAGGTCCCAGGTCCATCTAGGAGACAGAGATGGGGGCAGACACATCCATAGCATAGCTCATACAGAGACTGAAAGCCCACACCTGAGCTTAAATAAGGCCCTTGGGCCTATGGGGGCAGGGGTAAGTATGTGTGTAGGTGAGGTTGGTCAGGGCCCTTAAGTATATTAGCATCCTCACGACCTTGACAGAAATATACTTGCACTGCTCATATACTGTTCCCTAGACTTTTATGGGTGGCCACTTGAAGACAGTATACTGGGCTAGATGGACTTTTGGTTTTACGCAGTATTCTTGTTCTTAAGTTCTTGTATTTTATTGTATTTTTCCAGAGGAAACAGTTTAGGTATTTCTAAAAGTGAGAATAGGAGAGAAAGATCCAAGAGGGAAATGAGCTAGTATTTCTCATATCAAAAAGATTTGCAGCCATTTAATTCAGGAGTAGTCTATGCTTTGGTCTGAGGTCTTCAACTTTGAGCCTTGTTAGTGTCAGAGATGTGGTTTTTACTACTGCATGGAAACTCAGCCAAAYGGGATTACAAGCGAAGACACTGAAAAGCTGCAGTTCATGTGTGCTTTGCAAATTTGCTCAGATGGTCACATTGTTTGGAAATTCTACCTATGCTGGAGATGATCCACAGCTATCACCTCCCTCAGAAATTACAGACATCCTTCTGACAAAGTGAGCCAATATCTAAGATGTAGCAAGACTTTCCATTAAATCACTTCTAGTGCAGGGACTGAGAAGAAATGTCATCAAAGCTTTTCTTAGTGTGTGCTATTAGGGAAAGAAGTGATACAAGAGATGGTGAATAAAAGAAACAGGAGCTAGAAAGAGAGCGAAGAATAGGAGCAGTGTTGGTACYGAGAGAAAATTGGAGATGGGTGCAGGTTCTGGGAAAAGCATGTGGGAAAGGGCTCAGGAGACAGTAAAGCTGCATTTTTGATGCAGAGGTTTCCCATGGAAGACTGATCCCGAACTGTCAGAGACCTGAGGAGTGAGAGGCAGGTGAGTGACAGGGCCCCTATAGAGGATAGCCCATGGGAGTCTTTGTCCCGAGGAAGATATTSCTAGTTTTGAAATTCCAAAACTGTTATGTGAAATGACAACTATTTTTAATTGATTATGACATGCTCAAAGCACACTTAACAGGATGTGAATAATCAGGGCAGCTGCTTTGGAGACACAAAATGCAGAGAAGCCATTTTGATCCTATTTCACAGAATGTGTTCTGTGTCACTTACACAGCATGATCACAGCTACCCAGGCTGCTGTCCTGGGATATCTTTGGGTTTTAATTATCCTGTCAATTAGAGTTAGCAGTATTAATGTGGCAGTGAAATGATACAGATTGCTCATGGGTTCTGTTTGCCACTTGTTTGCACTCATCAGGCTTTAAAGAGGAGGACTTTACACATCATTGTCTTGACATGGATGCTAATAAACCTACAATGAGAGATATGCTGCATCAAAGAAACAGGTGCCAGCAGCCATGAAGAGAACAAGCTCAGATAATGGCACACTGCAATACAGTAATGAAGAGGTGGAGACTGTACTCCTTTACTCTTCAAGGACGAATGGATTTAGCTAGTGAGCAGGTAAAAGCATTTAAGAGGGGACTGATGGCAAAAAAGTGCCACATCTGAAGGAAATGGAGCAAGACTACAAAAGTGCATTGTATCAACGCATGCTTTATGAAGTAAAAGAAATCATATAAAACTGAATATTGTCTAAATGGAAGTAATTCCAAACCAAATACTGACCTAGGATAAATCAGGGAAGCATCTTAAAGTAAATATAWCCATGATGATTTACATCTCCTGAGAATACAAAAAGAACCAGATTATAAATCCCAGGTTCATGTACAAAAGCATTTTTGGATCTTGTTTTTATTTTAAAATGATCAGAATTAAGTTGGACAGAGTGTAAAAATGAAAAATATTATTAATRTTGTATGTCACAGCCTATATCAAGTTATATCAACTTGTTGTTGGTATGTCCAGTCCTTGCTTACTGCATTCACAGTCTTCAGTGGGGCAAATGTCTGTAGCATCCCTGAGTGCTTAAACTTCATTTGGTTTTCAAGGTAAAGTAAAACATGCATGAAGTTCATACACTTAAAGATTATTTCTTAATGTGCCTTTTAGAAGTTGTATCATGCAGTGATTTTAATGAGTTCTATCTTCACGTGTCCRTATTCCTGGAAGACCTGTGTGGCACTCCTCTGAAAATTTATTCCCTCCAGTGGTTTTATACACAAAACAGAACTATTTCTGAGAAATGGGGTTCTGAGATCTTAATAGATATATTTGGGGGAGGGGGAGTAAAAACATTTGATGCTACCAGACACAACAGTAATAAAATTGAGAGACTTCTAAAATTCAGAGTAGTTYTCTTTCTTTCTGCTTTCAGTTTATAGTCAATTTCAGTTACTTTTGCAGATTTTAATGCACAGTGCTTCAGCACTTGGACTGAAAACACTGAAAGGAGAATGAAAAGAATTCATACCATTGAATTACCATTACATAAAGTCATTAGGTTTTATAATCACTGTAAAAAAGTACATTCACTCCCTCTCCAAAAGTTTAGGACCTAAACTACCTCTCAGCAGTGCCTTTAAGAACTGCAGTTTTCCTAATGGCACATATTATCAATACAAATTCCCTCACAGATCAAAGACAGCAGATCAGTTTAAGAGCATAGATTCTCTGAGTTAAGGATAACAGCCCTCTGTATTTACTTCAGGAAGACCTTCCTGACTGTTAGAGATACTACTCTGGGCCGTGATAAAAACATTACAAGCCTTYAGAGAGAAGKCCATTYGGGACAGTTGCAGACACTGACTGAATGAATACACATTAAGCTAGTATTTATTGCACATGCTACAACTTGAGTCTGAGACTAGATTTTACATCCTCACAGCTAAAATTGTATAAACTGATTTACTGAAATTCCTTGCAAATTATTTCTCAGAAGTTTTTTTCCTCATTCCTTTTCCCATCCTCACATAAGAAATATCTAGTATAACACCGTAGTTTGCCTACTTTTTGTTGGGGGACTCTTTGGAAAGCTGGGAAGAGACGGCATGTCCTCCATTCTCCAGGAATCTCTGTAGACAGGATAAAGCTTTCTCCCGTCAGGTTTCACAGAACCGTGTACTGTTTTATAACTCTGCATAGTGAGGCCATGACCTCACTCATTTACAGGGCTGGTCCCTTAACAGGACCTCATGCCCCCATAGCAGGACCTGGAGCCTTGTTCTCCACCACTATCTCCCCTCCCTTGGCTCACAGAATCATAGGATCAGTAAGGTTGGAAGGGACCTCTGGAGATCATCTAGTCCAAACCCACCTGCTCAAGCAAGGGCACCTAGAGCATGTTAGACAGGGTTRCATCCAGGCAAGCCTTGAARATCTCCASAGAAGGAGACACCACAACCTCTCTGGGCAACCTGGTCCAGTGCTCCGTCACTCTCACAGGGAAGAAATTCCCCCTCACATTCACGYGGAACTTCCTGTGCTTCAGTTTGTGCCCATTGCCTCYTGTCCTGTCACACRGRACAACTKAAAAGAGTTTATCCCTGTCCCCTTGACACCCTCCCTTCAGGTACTTATACACATTGATAAGATCCCCCCTCAGTCTTCTCTTCCCCGGGCTGAAGAGGCCCAGCTCTCACAGCCATTCCTCATAGGTCAGGTGCTCCAGCCCTCTGATCATCTTCGCAGCCCTATGCTGGGCTCTCTCCAGTAGCTCCATGTCTCTCTTGCACTCGGGAGCCCAGAACTGGACACAGCACTCGAGATGAGGCCTCCCCAGGGCTGAGGAGAGGGGCAGGATCACCTCCCTCCACCTGCTGGCAACASTCTTCCTAAGGCACCCCAGGAGACCGTTGGCCTTCTTGGCCACAAGGGCACATTGCTGGCTCATGGTCAACCTGTCATCCACCAGCACTCCCACATCCTTCTCTGCAGAGCTGCTCTCCAGAAGGTCAGCCCCCAGCTTGTCCTGGTGCCTAGGGTTATTTCTCCCTAGGTGCAGGACTCTGCACTTGCCCTTGTTGAACCTCAGGWGGTTCCTCYCYGYYCARCTCTCCAGCCTGBCCAGGTCTCTCTGAATGGCAGCACAGCCCTCTGGTGTGTCAGCCACTCCTCCCAGCTTGGTATCCTCAGCAAACTTGCTGAGGAGGCACTCTGTCCCTTCGTCCAGGCCATTGATGAAGAAGTTGAACAGGATGGGACCCAGTACTGAGCCCTGGCGGATGCAACTAGCCACAGGCCTCCAACYGGAATCCACGCCACTGATGASGACCCTCTGAGCTCAGCCTTTCAGCCAGTTCTCAATCCACCTCACTGTCCACTCGTCTAACCCACACTTCCTGAGCTTACCTAGGAGGATGTTATGGGAGACAGTGTCAGAAGCCTTGCTGAAGTCAAGGTAGGCAACGTCCACTGCTCTGCCCTCACCTACCCAGCCAGTCATTCCATCMYAGAAGGCTATCAGATTGGTTAAGCAGGATTTCCCCTTGGTGAATCCATGCTGGCTACTCCTGATCACCTTCTTTTCCTTCATATGCCTGGAGATGACATCCAGAATGAGCTGTTCCATCACCTTTCCAGGGATGGAGGTGAGGCTGACCGGCCCTGTAGTTGCCTGGGTCCTCCTTCTTGCCCTTTTTGAAGACTGCACTGACATTGGCTTTCTTCCAGTCCTCAGGCACCTCTCCAGTTCTCCAGGACCTTTCAAACATGATGGAGAGTGGCCTGGCAACATCATCCACCAGCTCCCTCCGTACCCATGGGCGCATCCCATCAGGGCCCATGGATTTGTGTAGTCAAGCTGGCCCAGAAGATCTCTAAGCCTTTCCTCCTCAACCAAGGGAAAGTCTTCCTTTCTCCAGACTTTCTCCCTTACCTCCAGGCTCTGGGATTCTTGAGGGCTGCCCTTAGTGCTGAAGACTGAAGCAAAGAAGGCATGCAGTAACTCTGCCTTCTCTGTATCCTTTGTCACCAGGGCCCCTGCCGCACTCAGCAGTGGGCTCACATTTTCTCTAGTCCTCGTCTTGCTATTGATGTATTTGAAGAAGCCCTTCCTGTTGTCCTTAACGTCCCTTACAAGGCTCAATTCCAACTGGGCCTTAGCCTTCCTCACCACATCTGTACGTACTCTGGCTCCTTCATGTTCAGCCCATATGGACAAYGTGTGAAGAGGCCTGGTAGAGCAAAAAAGAGGGAGTTACCTTGGTAGCTTTACGTTCCTGCAACAGAGCACAACAGAAGACAGCTCACTTGCTCAGGATAAGAACTGGAAAATCAAGTYCTATCATTAAAAGTACCGTATATCACTTTTGCATTGGTTTGCTGGGTTGTTATTCTCAGTCACATGCATAGGAGAAGAAGTAAGAAGTGGCTGGAAAGAATCTAGAAATTCAGGACCATTTGGATTCTTCATTATCAACCTCCGTTATCAATGTGCTAGACTTTGAGCTAGGATATCTTTCTGCAGCTAATCATATCTAACGAGCAATAATTGTTAGCCTGTTTCACAATAATCATTAAAAAACCTCAGTGCCACCAGATGTCATGATGCCATCTTCATGGACAATGGGCCAGCGGGAGCTGCAACACTGCAACGGGAAATCTCTATTTTCTCMCCTACAGTCTCCTGCCTCCAGCTCATCTCACCTTGTTGGAGGATGGTAGTTCCTCCCTTTGGCATGGTAGTTCATGAAGAAGTTGGTGTGGTTTTCAAGGCCTTYATGCTTTCAGCCCCATCTATTTAAGAGTACATGTCCCTCTACCCAACAGTCTCACTCTTTTCACTACTTTCTCAAGGTATCCCACCMCTCATGAGGAAGACCGCCCCTCCCCACTTTCATTCATGTAAGCTACAGGATCCCTCTACTCCCCACAGCTCTTCCCTCCTGGGACCCATGGATCTCCTTGATCCCGCATAACTAGCAACTCTGCTATGCTCCAGTATTCTTCTGTGGTAGGAAGCAGAACAGGATTATCATCTGCCTCTAGGGCCTGTCCTTTCCTGTTGCYAAAACTGAGACCCCCTTCTGTTAGCATCATCTCTGCTCTGGGGAGGAAAAGGAGGTAGTGGGGACCAAGGCAAAAGTCAACGGGCAGTGTAGAAGGGGGCCTGGATGCCCAAGGAAGTACAGAGCCAGGCTATTTGATATAGCATACATTTTGAATCAAGCTACTAGCATGGTATTTGAATATCATCTTGTTTAATCTTCTGCCTATTCCCAAAGCTTCACCCACCCACCTGCAGGTGATTTTATCTGTGTTTTGCCCCAGATCAATGAGTGCCTGCTATAGAGACATCAAACAAAACAATACCAGCTGAACACTGTTAGCATTTGATGTTATAGAAATAAAATAAAATATCTGAAGCAGAATAAAGCCACGAGATAAATCTCTTCAGAGTCAGAAAAAAGAATGTCATGGCTTTAACCTGTTTACATGAAAGTATTTTCTCTGGTGGGATAATCAAAGTTTCAAAGATGTTGTCCTATATAATATCAAATCCTATTACTATTCAGCAAGGGAAGAGCTATTCCCTGAAAATCAGGGCTCTCTTTAAGAGCTTCCAGAAGGAAAAAGCTAGCATTGTGTGCACAAGCTCACACAGAAGGCATCTCAAAGGGAAATGTTAGCTTCAAATTAATTTCTGTCAGATCTGATTGAAAAACTCACACATATCTGTCCATTGGAGGCTTGTGACCTGACTCTGCCTGACTGAGATCTAGTAATCAAATAGAGACACCTACAATATATTTGCCAGTTTTGCTGCAGTCAAGAAATATAGCTGTACAAAGTGCACAACAACAGTAAAATTAGAACATGGAGATTTTTCAAATAATCACTGTGCAGCTTCATTTGCTCATTAACTAAAAGAGTGCTCATTATCAGAAAAATCAAAGTACAAATAAAAGTGATTTTAAAATGTTATGCTAATACTTTTGCATCATGTTTGAATCAAATRAGATTGTTACATCATCGTGGACCTGAATGGATTTTTCCTACCACAGACCAAGGTCAAATCCTTAATTCCTTGTGCACTGGTTGTTGCTGTCCACTACTGCAGCTACTCTAAAAATAGACAAGACTTGGCTCCTTTCTCACSTGGCTAGACGTGGGACAGAAAAACTGCCCCATTAATCCTTCACTCCACTCAAACTCTCAGCTAGCTGCTCAACCTCCTATTTTCTCTCAGTTCTTTACTTCTAGAACTATAACAGCTGAAAAAACTCCTAAATCCACTGGGAAAAGGTTCCATTTTTCAACTATATCTAATGAGGTACCCAAATGTAAAAGCAAGAGTTACAGATGTGAGTACCAGATTGCCATATAACTGACATTACACTGGACTCAGGCAAACTTCTAGTTATCCCCAAAGCCCTTCAGAGAACTGCAGGAACATAGTTCTCTTGACAGAACAGAACTRTACAGAATAGTATATGGCTGTCAGCCATTCAAAACAAGAATCTCCATTTTTATCAGGGCTGCACACCATTTTGAACTTTTTGAACTTTGGTCTCATTATATTACTTACTTCATAACAAGACATAATTTTTGACGCAAGCTGTTCACTGTTTAAAGAAACTGTGGAAAAATGGAATGAAATACAATCAAACTAAACTGASCAAGGCAGCTGTGAGCATATTCTACAAGTTGGATCTATCTTTAGAAAATTTATTTAGTCAAATCATGTTTCATTTAAACTTTTTTAAACAGATCTTTAAATGAAGAAGGTTGGGAAGACAGGCAAGTGGAGAATAGGAAACTGAGGAGGGGAAAAGAAAATGTGAAATAGAAACTTAGGCAGAATGGAGAATAAGAATCAAGAAAGCAAAGAAATGAGAGATGGGCAACTGAATGGTTGCAGTAATAGTATCTGCACGGGCAAAAGGCAACAACAGTCATTGGCAATAGTAGATGAAAGCTAGGAGGCTGAGAGAGAATGTGGAGTCCAACTTTTGTTGGATGATGTTCACAAGAAGACTCCCTGGTTTCTCCCAGAGCTTCTGTCTGGAGAGGGAAACAAGTCCACTGGATCTGGTAGCTATGGAGGTCCAGCTKGGACAGTAGCACTAGCAATGAACAAAAAGGCCTCACTCTTGAACACTAAACTGTAGATATTTGGGACAAGAACAGAGATAATTTTCTTCCATATTTGTTCCTCCAAATAATTTACTCCAAACTTCTGGGGAATAAGAAAGAGAAATCAGGGTGTTTTAGAGTAAAGGTGACCCTGACTAGCACCTCACTGCTATCCCTGCTTGCATAATGCAGCTTTCTATTGAAAGCGGTATGTTAAAAACTATCAGAATTAACTGTTTCTTTCCTCCGTTTTGATAAGATTTTCTTGTGTCTAACAAGGGAGGTGAGTGAGGRTAAGAACATCACCACAAGTTCACTGGCACACTGAACAAAAACTAGAAAGTTTTAAAAGAACTGAGGCAATAGCACTGTAAACAAACATCCAAGTCTTTGGTTGCCAGGGGTTTCTGAAAACTTCAAGCTTCATTCCCTATTGCCCCAGTTCATGTGTGGTCATTTACACAGCGACAAAACTGTTGTAGAATACCATCATTTTGATTTGTTGAGGCATCTTACATTGTACGTTGCTCTTTTATTTTCTTTACTACGAACCAGATAGCAGTGTATTTTTCCACCATTTCCAGGCATCTCCAGTAAGGTAGTGGCTAAGTGGCTCCCAAGTCCTCTGTCACAAGTGACTGAAACAATAAGATAGGTAAAGTAGGTATTGACATTTTCTACTGCCTTGGTAGCTGACACTATTCCGTACTACTTTTGGAGGAGTAGGAAAAGAGAGAGTATAAAAATAACAGAATAGGGTCACTTCAGATTCTTCTGGCAGCCAACTGCAGCCACTTGCCCATCCTAAAAAATTATTGCGGTGCACAAACATAGTTTCCTGGTTACCAGACATTCACAACTAATCACACTCTTTACAAGGGACTGAAGTTGCAATGTCTGTGCCTTTGAGATGAATGGCTCTTGAGGAGCTATGGTGGATACAGAAGAGTACCAGTAAAATATTAATGCTTACTGGGAGTAAGGTCTCTTAAGGACTGGACTGTAGAGGTATGAGTTAAAGCAGAAGGTAGGCCAGTCAAGACTGAGAAGGGATAGAAAAGATGATGCTCACAAACAAGCATGGTGGGAACAACTGGAATACTGTGGTGCTCACCATTGCTCACAATACAAGAGCTCAAGAAAAGCAAGCGAGATGATCAAAGAATAGATTTCCAACAGACAAAGCTACTTTAAAAACTAGCATGTAATTAATTAAAGGAACTTATTGCCACAAGATTTTATGAAAGYCAAAGATATCAGAAGGAGTCAGAGGGTTCAAAAAAGGATGAGACAGATTAATGGCTATGGAACACAATGGTCTGTCTGCAAACGCTAATTGCGTAAGTCCTTAATTGTAGGAGGTCAGGAAGATCAGTTTATGTTATTCCTATACCTTTTTCCTAAGCACCCAGGAGTAACCACTGTTGGAAAGAGTATGATTAACTAGACCTGTGATGTGAACCAGTATGGCAGTTCTTATGTTCTTTAGGAAGGCAAAATAGCCCATAAGATTAGATAACTGTAATTGTTGAAAGTCTCACAAACATTGGTTTTCCTAAAATTCCAGTTCCAGGAGTATGTACTGCATAGGCATCTCAGTCTTCATCTGAAAACATGAACTTCTAACACAAATATGTGTAAAGAAAGGCTTGAAAATATGAACTTACTATGCTTCCATGGCCTGAAAACGTTACAGACAAATTAAACATATATGTATTTAATTTCTGTAATTTMAGCCAATCTTGCAGTCCCGACTCATGATATCTGAACACTCTGAGTACTTGCAATTTTGTTCATGCTTCAGACTTATCAGTACAGTAAATATGTTCTATTATGCAGAACATTGTCAGTGCAGAAAGTTATAAAATGTATTCCCAGCAACTAGTTATAAAAAATATCATTTTCTCTTTCAGAACTTCAAGTTAGTGTTGTCAAATTCACTGAGCACTCATAAAGTCAGTGGAAGTCCGGTCTAGGGTCTCTTCATGCATTGTTATAATCATCCTCAGTTTTATGTGTACCTTGAATATCAACAATCTTACAACAGATCAAGAATCATGCAGCTATTCAGAGTTTGAAAAGAAGCACAGAACTGCTCATTTAGAATTTGTAATGGTCTAGTGGACTCATGGGCAGGCTGAGGGGCAGAGAGAGGAACTCAGTCCTTATTTCCTTAACAGGAACTGTAACTTGTATTGGTACTGCTGCTAATATTAGATGTCTGAAAGATGGGCTGCCAATGACTAATTTTCTAACACAGCACCTTTTTAATACTCCTGAAATAGAAAAGAACTCAGCTAGGTTTCAGGAAAAAAAATTTTTTTTGAAGGGGTTATACTGCATAATTTAATGCTTTGGAAGACACGTAGTTTGAATAAAACTGGGTTGGCATCATTTTAACAACAAGAATCTGTGGCCTATCTGCTGACTTTTTTACAGATGATTTTTAAAAACTTCATGGCATTTGATATCAGAGGAAATAAAGATGGAGACTGCACAGACAGTCTTTTCAAAGGTTTCTGTTCCAGTACTGTCCTCACTGAAGGGTTGAGACAAATTGCAGCTATGCAGTCTAGCTATTGTCCAAGACAGTCAAACTGAAAGGTAGCATTTKTGATCACAAGCAATGCTGAACTGGTTAAAAGCTTTGAATCTAATCATGCCAGTTGCTTGGGAAAGATTTCATTAATACAAAAGCACAACAGAACAAGAACAGTAAAAGAATATATCTCATGATTTTATATTGCTGCCTTTGCGAGGTATTTAAGCAGAAAGTGAGCTAAAATGACAATTCAAAACCCCAAAGCATTACTGAAATTAAAATCCCTGAAATCTTACGAGTGAAAATATCAAGACTTCTGTTTTCTAATTCTTACCTGCATTAGTGAAATATATTCGCTTTCAATTGCAGGATTTTAATTCTATTGAGTGAGGAATCTCATTTAATTTTTTCCTTCATCTATTCCTTTTTATTGACTYGTCAGGGATTTTTTTTTTCTTTGTGATCTTTAAGAGAACAAGTTTCTATGCTTGCAAGATTAAGTAATTATTTTTATGAAGGAAAGAGGTAAATGGCAGAGCAAAATTTAAATATTCTTTTTCTAAAGGCAGAATAGAGTATCTCATATAATTGCTTCTCGTCTCTGTAACAGTTTTACAGCAAGATTCAGAATTGTTTTAATTTCTTTCACTTTCTAGAATTTAGTTCGGGGTTACAGAAAACACCATTATCTGCACTGTACAAGTTCTGCACTTAGTACAGCATACACTGAGGGAAAAGAGGATTATAAAATGGACATCTGAAGTCAAATTACAAATAGCTAGAAAGTTTCTATTGCCATTTCAGAAAAAAGAATCATGATTCTTCCTGTCTTGTGGAGAATATCCATTTTTTTAGCTCTAAAAGAGTCTTTGCTTAAGTGCCTGCCCATGCTGTTTCCATAACACGACAGTGAATTGCGCATTGTCACTTCTCATTTTTAATTCAGAATTTTGACTTTTCTGCTTCTGCTCTTTTATTTGGTTAGCATATGCAAACCAGGGGGTATATAATGACATCCTACAATGAAGATACGTTTATAGATACAGAAGCATACAATCWTCCATTGTTTCAAATATGGCTTTTCATTCTCATAGCTTCTCATAGCAGTGCAAGTCTTGCAAGATCTTGCAYCTGGCACCAGACTACTAAAGTTAGTATTTCAAGCATTGTTCACTGTTTTTGAGTACATCACCACCTAAGGATCTATACRTACACAGCTTAAAATTGAAGTCAGTGAAAGCTCACTTTTGCTAGTAGTTCAGATCAATATGCCCACTTAGCCACTCAACCCACCAGTGTAATCTTTTCACTCAGACATGGTCTCTTCACTCAGATTTTTCGTGAAGCCTGCTGATTATGGCAGGGAAGGAATATAATTCTCTGAAAAACAGAGAAAGAATTCCTCTGGCTTAAGGGAGGAATAGTTTCCCCAAAGTCTTTCTGCTTCTTGACCAGGGTGTTAAGGGCCATCTTCCTGTACAGCATACTTTATTCAACATATGATACCATCTCATTTCACCTGCTGAGAAAAGCCAGCAGAGCTGACTTGATGTACAACACAACAGATGGAGCACAGACTGCTACCTACAGCTGCCAGGACAGTGCTCTGGTTGTGTTGTAACTGAAAGGCAGAATAGAGTCCTTGGTTTAAAAATCTCTCTATAAAGTACTCTAAGATCCATGGGTAAAGAGCTCTGTAGAAATGTCTCTTGATTAATAATGATGTCATTGTTAATTCACCTGTCACTAGCTACCATCTGTTTGTATAATTCATTGACACTGCAATATTACTTCACTGAGACTCTCTGCTAGTCAGTATTGCCGCAGAGCTGCTCCTTCTCTCCACTCTAAAATATCAAAAGGCCAAAGTGATACGGCACTGGAAAAAATATTTAAAATAAATGAATAAATGAGGCATGCATTTAAAAATGTCTGATTGCAAATTATAGCATTTCTATGCATCAACACTTAAATTACATTTTGTAATAGTGAAGGAAAGAATGCAATTTTTTAAATGAATTCTCAATATCTGCTTCATTTCATTGCATTGGATAATTTGGGGGGGAGAGGAGAAAGGGGTCACAGAAAGGTAGAGCTATAATATATACTTTAATTGTTTTAACTTTYGTTTTACTTTAGTTAAAAACCTGAGAAACAAGTTAAACATTCGTCAAAGAAGAATTGGATAGGAGTTACTTCTATTGATATCAGTGAACTTTACATCAGCTCCAAAGAAAAGACTAGTCTTGCTGGTCTTACCTGACTGATGAGGAGAAAAGGAATGCTACAGTATGATATGGAAGTAGGGCAGAGATTCTGGTCCTTGGTCAGCAACAGCACAAATCTGTCTTTAAAGGATCAYCAGATTTTCATATCTGGCCTTTTCCACACTCAAGCACACACATCTGGATTCTGTTACTCCAGAAGAGTACTCCCTGTACCTATCAGATCCTGGTTGGAGGCTGGTGGTGGGAAAGGGCTTAGAAGCATCAGAAGCAGCTCAGTGCTCAGGTGGAAAGGAGGCAGACTGGCTCCTTGAGAAGACCAGGAGTCGGGGAGTTGTCTGCCCTTCAGCCCTAAGCAAGGCAAAGAGAAATATCTCTGTAAACTGCACTGCCTTGTGGATTTACCACATTTCCTCTGTATGTTTAAACCAGAACCTAAGTCCTGAAAGAGATACGTCATTAGCACAATTTTTCTTGGGCTAGTGAGCTCCCTCACCTTTCCTCCTCTACCTCCTATGCATAGGCAATCTTCTTCTGGAATAAAAGGTTTTGGAATAGAGACTAGTAGAATAGCTATTCTTTAATAACTATTTCAGAAAATATCCAAATTTAGAAAAGCATAGGGATGTCTTTCTTTGAGGCCCAGCCCTGCGAGGTGCCAATGTCCCTTAACTGCTCAGCATGTCAGAAGGAGGCTCTTCTTATGCATCTGCATTGCTCAGTCTCTGTTTAATGTACCACCAAGACACAGATACAGCCTATAATTCCTGAGAAGCTGAAACAACAGAAGCTTCCTGTGGTCCTGTATTAACRCTTCAGAGGGAAAAGCTGCGGGTGAATGTTCACTCATTGCAGCTTCTCATTCTCCAGCATGTGTCTGTATCAGTTATCCTATCTACCTCTGTCGGCTGGAGATTTCCTGCTATTGAACTTGACCTTGGAAGGTACTTTGTACCTTGTTTTGCTTGGAAAAAAAGGTCTTAAAAGAATACACAGATGCTAATCTGAGCTAAGCTTGTATCTTAGGTGTTCACTTGCTAGCAGGCATGATTTTTTGCTTTAGAAGAAAACTTCCAGACAAAGGATAACAGTGGTGTCTATTATGCACTGTTATGATTAAACATCAGTTTGGTTCTAAAGTAGTACTGGAGCATAAACAAAGCAAACAGGATACATTAGGAAAACAGAAAGAGAAGATAATCATTAGGTTATTTGCTAATCATTATGACTATTGCTATAATGGAACCTGAGACTACTTGCCTAAGATCATGTGTTTGCAGTAGATGCAATACAAACTGAAGGTTAGGTATGAGCAGAAGCCAGGGCTTACTAGTGTGGTGTTACACAGTGCCTTAGAAGCCTTAACCTCTGTAATGCCAAGGGCTTTCCATTTGCAGTTCTGTAGCTGGCCTTTCCTTTGCTGCTATGCAACCCTTTGCCCAAGCTCTTGTGGCAGGGTTTCTTTCTCATGCAGTTGTTGGGTGCTGTTGTTCCCATGGGCTTGCACCTGCAACCCTGAAGTTCTGTGGGGTTTCTCACAGGAAGTGACTGCCACCCGTTCTTTCTGCACCCCCCCCTTACCCCTTGTTTTGTAACTTTTAGTTTACATTAGCGGAAAAACAAGATCTTCTGAACAACAAAATAGATTCTAGTGATTTAAAAATCCAGTAAATATTACCCAATACAATGTATACAGAAAGATTAACAACAAATCTGCATGCAATACTGCCCTGATTAAAATATCCTCCTGTCAGTGCTAACAGCATCATAAGCAGGAACAACAGACAGTGTTTGAACAAGCCTGAGGAAAACTATGCAGTTACTACTGGAAAAGTATTATGGGCCTGCTGAGCTGAAGAAAACACCCAGAGGAGTCACTTGTCTGGGAAACCCCATTGTTTCTCTTCCTGACTGGCCACCAGGGAGAGCTTTCCCTTTGCCTTTGTCTTTTCTTTCTCTCTCTCTCTCTCTCCCCCCCCCCTTCCCTCACAGTACCTTTTATCACTACAGTTAATATATTCATCAGCTATGAATGTATGCTGCATATGAATCTTTGTGCTGCTTTATGCAACAGCAGGAGCACAGGGGCACTATTCAGGAGTGCTGCCTTGAGATTTGTAGTTGAATCCATTTGCTTTGAATTCACACTACGGATAAGAAAGCAAACCTGATGGGAAGGGGCTACTGTCTAGAACATTATGTGTTTCTTGGTTAGTGAAGCTTCCCTGTACTTCTGACAGCCTTCCTCCACAGTGCTACTGACTGTACAYGCACAGAGGGAGATACCCCCGAACCAAAGCTCTTACTGTCCAACCAGGCAAGGCAGATGCAGCAGAGAGACRGTATTACCAGGATAAGAAAACGTTTTTAGCTTTAGAGAGGAAAATAGACTTTAGTTATAAGGCTTCAATTACAACTGAATTTTACCATCCCAAGAATTCTGCAATCTTTATTTTAAAATTATAATGCTGAGTTCTCTGCCATTTGATGGATTGAGGCTCCCTTACTGGGACAATGTGGTATTCCAGCAACATGCATCAACCTTCCAGGTTCTGTAGCCAAATGCTAACTAAGATCATGGCAAAATAACTCCTGTTCATAGTGGCTCCTTTGTTCACCACTTGTTCACTTGTAGTGACATGGATCACCTTGGTGATCTCTTTTTCTGGTGACCCTCCATCAGCAGAGAGCAAAGATAGATTGGAAACTCTGCTATTCTGTCTTAGGACGATTCCTTTGGAGGCACAGGGATGCTGTGACTGTTCCTAAACCATTCATCTTGTCTCTCAAGACATGGAAGAATAGTAAGGTGAAAAATGATCTTTCTCATCACTGAATATCTCAATAAGCAATGGTCATTTTTAACAACTGAATCCTTTCAGCTACTGGCAAACTCTGTACTTGGAAATGGTGGATTTGGCTATTTCTAAATGATTAATCATTAAAATTAGATCTGATTGAAGTAGATGAAACATTATTGATGGAGGCAAAAACTGTCATGATGAAGAAGAGGCTTTTTTGATATCTTCAGCCTCTGTCTTGCAAAGCGAAGCAAGGCTCCATGCACACTGAAGCAGCTTCCTGAGTTTACTGCAAAATCAGAGCCTTAATTTTTGAGCCATTAACTATAAGGAACATAATTTGTTTTGTCAGTATTGCAGAGAAGTGCACTGGTAAATGACACAGAAAGCATGTTAAGAAGGATTCTGGAGTTACTGCTTTTGTACATTTTTTAAGGAGTGTAGAGTTCACTAAGGTGTCTGTTGACTATGAGATGTTTTCTCATCTACTTACCTGCCTGGTGGAACCTATTCCACTACAACTGATTTAATTATATTTAGAAAACCAGAACTGTCATTACCAGTTTTCCTTTCCTCAATCCAATGATGTGTTCATACCACCATGAACAAAAATGATATTGTACATTTTGCTAACAAAGCTATTCTGCTCCTGACATTAACATTTGAATATTTTTTGCCTCTCTAATGATTTATTCAAGCTCCATACAATTAAATAAACTTAAGGAACTGGAGACTGAAAAAATAATCTAGTGAGTGTTTTACTATCTTCTGTTCTGAGACAGTATCAATGGAAATTGATAGGAATGTTTCTAGTTCTCTCAACAGGCATTTGATCATTTTCTTAGACATAGGACAATGTGCTGAAATCTTACATATAAACAATTTTGTAACAAGAATTCAAAGTAGATGCCCTGATTTAGAGATGGCTGGTCCCCAGTCTGAAAGCCTCAACTTGTAAAAGAGTTTAGGTATAAAGTTGGAATGTCACATTCTTTCTCACAATGCCAGAGATATCCCCCAACACTCCAGTCAGTTCAGATCTCACAAAGAGAAATGTACCACTTATATCATTTCTAAAAGAAAAAAAATCAAAAATATCAAAACTGTGTGTATTTTAAAGCAAGAGACTATCTCTCAGTTTGGAAAAGTTCCACAAATTCATAAATAAATAACTATTAAAAGGGAGGGAAGGAAAACAGTCTCATTTTTACATAGCATATAGGCTGGGAAAGTATTTTGAATATCAAGTCTGGTCTCATGATATCACATACAACTATATCATGTAATTCCATTTATATATTCATCTTTATTCTAATCTAATATTATTTCTAGTCTTAGCTTGACTTGCAACACAAAATGGGTCAGTGTGGTTACGGGCATTAATTTAACTGTGTTTATGAGTGAGGTTAGAACTGATCTTCCATTTTCTTTTACATGAGTGATCAAGTGTGTGGTACAGGCTCAATAAAATAGTGCATCCACATGACAACTGGGATAAAGCGTGAAGATTGTAAAAGGGCTGGGGAGCAGGGGAAGCATGTAGGGAGAACTGATAACT
Source organism: Rhea americana (assembly GCF_003343005.1). Lineage (NCBI taxonomy): Eukaryota > Metazoa > Chordata > Aves > Rheiformes > Rheidae > Rhea > Rhea americana. The sequence goes on from NW_028186779.1 coordinate 4,731,293, forward strand.
TGGTAGTGGGATGAGAAAGAATATTGACATTTTACAAACATACTGGAATTATGCCCAGCAACGATGCAGAAGTTGTCCATGTTTCTCCAAATAAGATAGGTGACAGACACAGCAAAGGAAGTGATCATGATTCGTCATTTGTTATAAAATCCTGCTTTCAGCTTGGTAATCAAGTACAAAAGATAGCAAGGGATATTTTATTGTAGYGTTTTTCAATAGCATCAGCAATTTCAAACACAGTGTTCATCATCCTGTTTTGGCCAGAGCTCAAGAAATGATAAAACATCTAAGGCTGTTTTTTGATGTACAGTCTACATCTGGTTAGAGGATATACATTCAGAACCCATCAACTAGTATTAGATCTGGAAGAAGAGCTCCAGAAGAGATAGTGTTGGGCTAAATCCAATAGTTCTTGAACAGTCAAAGTCCTGATGGAAGTAAACTGGAGTTCTGCACTCCTGAGAGTTTAAGCTGCTTTGTGATGTGAAAGAGTGGCCTGGCAGGAGTGGCAACACTCCTGGAGTTACTGGGTGGCATAATGAATGGTTTTTGGATGTAAATCACTGCTTATACTCTTTGCATATTTTCTATTCTAAAAGTGAARAAAAMCAAGAAAACCAAAGAGTTCGATGAYTTTTTCATCACAGGAAGCGTTATAGAAGTAATTTTTAAGTTTCCATCAAGAACCAGGCATCTGAAGTGGTCAACAAGGACACACAAACATTCCTATGTTATTAAGTCCACTTAACAGATACCTGAGCTGAACAAGAAAGAAGCTAAGGACATGCACAGAATGATGCAGGGAATATGTGGCACAGCAAGAACAGAATTTGTATTTTGTAGATCTTTAACCAGTGTGTGGATACTTCTGCTTTGCCAGCAGCTAATTTTTTCCTCTCCCAATTATATATATACACATACGTACATCCCAAGAACTTGATACATTACAGAAAAATGTGCTGAAGACAAGAAATGCCCCATCACAGTTAATAACATTTGAAAGCTTTAATGTGAACAATAGCATATGTCTGTTCTGCAGATTTTTCATTAAAGTACATAGACCAATTTTAAGGAAAAAATTAAAAAGAGATTTGAGGAAGTAATAACCCAGAGGTTAAAAAAATATTGATTAGGAAAAATATTTTTTTCATAAAGATAGGATTTCTCTTTTAGTGAAAAGAAGGTGCTTAGTCTCCAGAAAAAGAAAACAAAGTATGTTCTGAAGGCACCCATTTCATTTGTTGCGAGCTTTGTTGAATAATGAGCAGAACTGTCATTCGTCTTACAACCTTCTCTCACCTTACCCATCACACTGAAAGATTTAAAATTCTTCTGGAAGGTCTGTACCACTTCATTTATAATATTGCGAAAAATTAAACATCAACTTTTAAATACTTTTGAGCTTATTTCTTTCTTTTTTCTTTCTTTCTTTCTTTTTTTTTTTTTTTTTTTCAATCTAACTACCTGCCCTTTGGTGCCTAATATCTTCTTAGAAGATCCGACCTGGTAAATTTAGTATGGATTACCACAGACTGCATTTACTTCTAATGAGACATAGTTTCTCCTGATCTTTTTCATCTATCTTCAGAGAAGAAAGATAAAAAAAAGAAGCTTGTTTCTGTCAGAGTTCGTTCTTTCGTGTCAAGGAAACATGCTGGGTTTTTTCTTTCTCCATCTTCTAAGTTTTCACCTTGATCTTGTAAAATATTACAAATAATCCAAATGCATATATTGCACTGCTGTTTTGTAAATTCAAACTGAATAGTCAAATAGTCAAAGATAATGATAACGATTATTGGAGAATATATTTTTCCATCTTTGAGCAATGCATTAGTTGTTACATTTCCAAATTTCGGGAGAATGGTGGGTGACTTGTAGAGTAAGGTAGATGCAAATTAAAACAACTGAAACAGGGGCCTTCTGAGGACTTCAAAGGGCTCTGGATTGAGCCTCAAGTTCGTAGGACTTTTCATCTCTAGATATCAAAATACTTCACTACAGTCAGTACCTTTCATTATTTCATTGATGGGGAAACTGAGGTATAGAACAGTGTAACAAGTCTCCTCGTATCATTTAGTGAGTCAGTGGCACATCACAAGATAGCATTCAACTCCTATGACTTTATCTTACTACCATCTCACAAAGATTGCCTTAGGAAATAATAGGCTTGTTACTCAAGTAATTTTGCCCCATTTTGACAAAACTTCAAATTAACATGGCATGTATCCCTTGAAAGAGCAGATCTGTATGTATACTGATCCCTCAGGACTAGTGCTAAATATATTAGAAAACCTCCAATATCCCAGTGTGCTCTGCCTGCCACCACCAACTCTCATCCTGGCAGTTCACTTGCATGTCTTCCTATCACCCTTTGATCCTCCCCATCTCTTACTAATCCCAGCTACTTCAAGAGATTAGACAGAATTCAAATGAGATCCTGTGTTGATTTAGAAGTCTGTTCTTTCAGACAGAAATTGTATCCTCTCATCTACGTTTGAAAAAAGTAGCATGCTAGCATCACCACCACAATTTAAATAGATAATTATAATAAGGAGTAGAATGCTTATAAAATAACAAGATCTTTGATTACTCCAGTCCTGCTCTAAATTATATCTGTCTTATATGCAGAGGGTTGGAATGTCTGCATGATGCTAACAGTTAAAGGGGAAGCCTGGCACTTTGTCACAGAGAAATATTCCTAATAGGTGCTGTTAACACATACCATGGAAAAAAAGGCTGCAAGTGTCCCATTGGATGAGCAAGAGCAGTTAACTAACAAATATTGTTCCCAAGTGGTTCACAAAAAATGAAGTAACCAAAAAGAGCCATGTTAATTTCTATTCTGTTTTCAAGCATGAGAACAAAAATCAATATTCGCTTAATGGAAAAAGGCAATACTTGAAGCAGGCCATCAAGGTATGAAGGGCTGTCCTGTAGCTGAAGCATAAGGCTGGGAGTCAGGAGATAGAATTTTCCTTTTTGTATTTCTTAAGTGAATTAGTATTGTTCCTTGCCTCAGTTTTCCCACTTGAAAAATGAAAAGTTCCTCATCACAGATGCTGCATGAAGCTAACAGACGATAACATTTTTCAAGCACTGTGGGTATTTTCTGGCCTGGTGGCGAGCACTGTGGAGGAGAGTGTTGCTGGTGACCTATCGCTACCAGTGCTGACAGTAATCCAGGCACAGATAAAACTGAGGCTGCTTCTTAGCATTGTACTGAAAATCTACTTAAGTGAAGTGGGAAGGTGAGGACTGGCATTCTCTTGCTGCTATGAATGCTTAGCATGCAATGGTTATAGCCCCTCAATATCTGACCCAACAGTTCATAAAAGTGTTATTATCCACAAAATACCTTCTTTTGAGCTAAAGAATGAGAAGAATGGAAACAATTTATTGCAAATTCAAAAAATTGCTTTTTGGGAGGCTATCATCCTATTATTGCCATGTGGCAGCTGTATTTATCCACATCCATTGTCGACAGCAATCATCTTGTTAACAGTTTTATACTATAACCATATGCTGCAGGAATGCTGTGTATGCTTCCAAAAGCTGCACAGCCCGTTTTTCTCTGAAATACTCATATCTTTTAAAACCTCTGGAGGTGAATCACTTCCTTAGTAAGGACCATTGACTTCAGCAGGGCTGTTTACGTTTCATTAGTTTTGTTTCCRTGTCAGAGGTTGGTGGGTTGTGCAGCATTTTTTAAATCAGAAGCCTTTAGATAATACAAGTTCAACAGACTAACATTTGAATTTGCTTAATTTTGCAGGTATATTACTAGAACTGAGTATTTTTCCCACATCAAAATAAAACTAATTGTGAATGTATTTTACAAAAAGATATTCCATTCCCTGGTGGAGGGAAGTAAAAAGATATACTTAAATAGTCTGTATATTACCTCAGGCACCACTTAGAGGCACTACCTGGTGCTCCAGGGATGTGGATTTTGACTCTGACATTGCTTCATAATAATCAAGGATTGTCCCAGGGTGAACKGTCAGACTTCAGCTATGTGGTCTAGGGTCAGATCCTGAGGGAATATAAGAGGATGGAAAAAGATGGGGAGGAAAACACAGCTGTAAGAGGAAGAGGATTGATACAAGTGGGTAGAGATGTAATGAAAGAAAGAACCGTTTTTAAGATTTTTTTTAAAGCTAGGTTATGATTAGAACATCAAAAAAAACACTACAGTGAGGACTGTACTTTCAGTAAATGGAGAGATTGTCTCATAGRTATAGGAATTTGTGATTAAAAGGCCCAATGGCAATAAACTGACGATCTGATCCTCAGTTATGCTGAGGCCTTTTTGATAGTTTCTTGGCTGCTTAAAAAGGGTCTTCGAGAGGGTGCAAATACAATTTTCACAGAACTGAAGACTCTTTTCCACAGTTAGAATCAGACAAAAGGACCATGGGCCAATAAAAATCAACCCTTCTATGTAATGATTAATAACAATCATCAATATGGCACATTTTCTCTAAATGTAAATGATTGTTTGTGTGAACGTCATACACAGCCTAAGGAAAGCAGAGTTCACTGAGACAGTCAYGGGCTTATTCTGCTGGCCTGGATCCATTCTGTGCCTCACTCAAACAGTGCAGCACCCCAGCATGGAGATAGCACCAATACATCAGAAGTGTATTAGTGCTCATTGGACTGCACAGGCTTGTGCCACACTGTGGCCAATTGTGCCACAGTTTAACATTTTGGGGTAAAGGAAAGTTAGCTGCGATCCTCTCATGAATGAAACTGGCAGTATGTTTCCCAAAATGAAGATGGTTCAGTTATGTTGTCATAACTGAGGAATGGCTGCGAGAGTTGGGCCTGAGAGGAGATCTTATCAATGTGTACCAGTATCTGAAGGGAGGGTGTCAAGGGGACGGGGACAAACTCTTTTCACTAGTGCCATGCGAAAGGTCTAGAGCCAATGGGCACAAACTGAAGCACAGGAAGTTCCGCGTGAATGTGAGGGGGAATTTCTTCCCTGTGAGAGTGACGGAGCACTGGAACAGATTGCCCAGAGAGGTTGTGGAGTCTCCTTCTSTGGAGATCTTCAAGGBCTGCCTGGATGCAACCCTGTCTAACATGCTCTAGGTGACCCTGCTGAGCGGGGAGATTGGACTAGATGATCTCCAGAGGTCCCTTCCAACCTTACCGATTTTATGATTCTGTGATTCTGTTAATAAAGACAATCTTTCATCATCTGAACATGTATGGCAAAAAAAATTCAGGGATAGCCAACTGTGTGTTTCAAGCTTCCTAGTTTCATACCTGCTGAATGTTTTTAATGCTCAGTTTAGTAGGAAATATGGGATACTTGAGTGAACTCTTGACCCTTTTCTGAAGAAAAGCAAAACTCCCATTAATGTCATGGAACCAGAATTTTATGTCACATCTGTCAGACTAGAGTATCAGCAGTTATCTGCTTGAAAGAAAGCTAACTGTGGTTTAATTAATATATTTTGTTGCTTCTCCTGCCTCTTCCATTTTTTCAGTTCKTTCTTTTCATTCACTGGATCTCAGTTAAGCAGTATTACAAATATATATACAAAGTTAAAAATGTATTTCAGAATGTTAGAGTAATATGCTCTCTTCCTATAACCAGAATATTATGCATGGAAAACATACAGTATTCCTGAGGTAGAAACTCTTGATAACCTCATCAATCATCTCCTGTACATTATGTACACTATTTAAGTAAGTGGAAAGGTAAGTATTTTTCCTTGAGGTTAAGTGTATGTCAAGAAGAAGAAGGAGAAAAGTGTTTTTCACTGTAAATACAAAATAGGTTTTCCAATGATCTATTTAACATTGACTCCATTAAAAAATTTCAATAGCAGAGAAGATCAGAAGAAGTGAGGGGAAATAATGATCAGAAATAATACTTGTGAAGAAAAGGAATAGGAGAAAGCTATACCAGGCTTTGGTGATTTGACTTCTAAGAGTCAAAAGCAAGATACAAAGGAACTCCAAGGAAAATGGAATTTTGTGTCTCTACAAGCTGTATCTACATTGTATCTGTACCTAAATTTTAAACATTATGGTTTCTTACATGTTAATTACATGAATTAAAATGAGTAAGATTTTTAAAAGCAGAAAATGATGGTCTAAATCTCTTCCTATCAATAATAATAYAAAACTCGTATCAGTTTCCCTGGCAGCAGGGATAAACAGCTGCTTCTGAAAATATTACTTTATACAAGTTTTTATTTGGTATATGATAAGAGAGGGCTACTTTGCAAATACATGTAATCTGCAGGATTTTCACCTTGAAATCATAGGAAATATGAGAAGTTCAAAAAGAATACCACTTTTGTTTCAGGTGGAAAAGACTTCTAAAAGAACTGCAGATCTTTAACAGTGTGAAGATGTGGCACAAAGAAAGTGATTTACTATGTCTTCAAGACACAGCAAGTGAGGCACCCCCAGCCAAATATAAGAGAAGCTTCATACTCCAATGACAGCTCATCTATTCACTGTATATATAAATATCTGAAATTTCATTTTTTTCAGTATTGAATATGATGAAAGCTTTTGCTATTTTAGTAATCTGTTTCTTCAAGTTTYGCAAAATACTTGTCTAAGCTGTGTGAATTAATGTGGCTGCCTCTGACCCTTCTAGTGAATGTTTACTAACTAACAACGGAAGAAGCCTCATTATGAATGAAATCTAAGATTAAAAGAAGAGAAGTTTTGCTTTATTGTATCCTGAAACTTTGTTTCTTTAGGTTAAAATGCAAGTAGACAAATCATATTCAAAGCGTGTCTGTGTATCACTGTAGCACAGATAGTATAGAGGAATGCTATTGAATAGGATTTGGTAAAAAGATTTTTGTAACACATGACTTTAGGTAAGCCATTTGGAAAGATGCTTTCCAAACAGGTGGTCTGTTTTGAAAGGAAATGTACATCACACAAAGCAATTGGTAAATTTACCACTACATCATTTTCTGGTTACCCTTGATCAATATTTGGATGTAGCAACGGCATGCATTTCTGAAAGCAGCAGTATATTACTGAGATTTATGCAGATTTGTAATAACTCAAGAAATATAATAGCCCACGTGAGTAATATATCTATATCTAGAAAAACCACAGGACCGCAAAACAATACTGACAGTTTGGCTCTCTCTTTCCCTCCAGTGCCATGGTGTATCATCCAAACTGTATGCATATCTGTTCAAATCTTGGTTCCCATCTGGAGTGAGAAAATCAGTGCCCTCTATGACAGCTTGCTCCAGGATCTGCTATAGACTGAAAATAGCACAGCACACATCAGGTGTAGCTCCTTCCCACTGACAGTGTCCTCCAGCACTACCCTGCAGGCCTTGCACCTTCCAATTTTCCTTAGTGTCTCCTCCCTGGACAAGCAACAAATCTCAGCATCATGAAATAAGACACCCTCTTGACAGACTGAAACATCATTTTAGGTACTTAAAATTAGAAATTCACAAAAAAGCTATAGACTTAAGCCAGTCTGCACCAATAGGCTAAGAAACTGGGATTTTCTTGCTGGTGCGGCCTTGTTATAGGATACAGACAGAAGTGTCCCAGGAACTCTGTATTGATGAGGACTTCATTGTGCCAAATAACATACAGAATGTAGCAAACAGTTCTGTTAAGGTCACACTGCAAGGACAGGTACATTGTAAAAATCATCTTAACCTAGATTGAATGCTTGAAAATTGGGATTCTAGATTTTCTATTCCAAATGCCAGAAAAGTTAATAAAACTACCATAAAATTGTAAATTATAGATCTACGGACCTGACTAAATACATATTTTCTTTAATAATTTGTCTCACTTACAAAGGCAGACAGCAGCTCTTGGCACTTAAGGAGACCAGTTGCTAAGAGCTAGAGAAACTTCACTATGAACATGGGAATCACATTTAAGCTAGCTCTTGAGACTCTTTGACCAAACAGTATCTTAAGAATGTTATAATCACTTACGGGTTAATTTTAAATTAGGGTTTAAAATCTGAGAGTTTTCTTTAATGAAAATGCTCATTACGCAAATTATATTTCTGTATGACAATGGAATATTATTCTTATTAGAAACAAACAATAACTCTACTTTAAAAAGATGAAAATACTGAATAACTAGCTAGGAGAAGATGTAAGTGGTAAATGAGAGCTGCTAAAGGAATATCTAGGACTCCACAACAAGACAACAAAAATTAAAATATCTGCATGGAAATAGTGAAACCATCTATTATATGTTTATATCTATAGATTTTCCTTTTTTATATTTTGTTTCAAAGAGAAAAATTCAGTGACAAATTTTTTAAAATAAAGTTAGGGATCATAAAAATATATATTATGGGAAACAGAAAAAAGAACTCAACAGTAGAAGAATTAAAGACAATAAAAAAGGAGTGTTTTAATTCATTAGGAAATAGAAGGAATCCTAAAAAGGAATGATAGAAGAAATGCTAGAATTGTTCTCAATAAAAAAAAAAATCCAAAAGTGGTCAGTATTTTGCATTAGTTTAATATTGAGTCATGTACTGATGGACACAAATGAGGAAATACGGTAATATACTGGATGCAGAGCAGACTGGTCACAAAGATGATGGGCAGAACATAAAACATCTTTTATGAATGACTCAATGGCATCTTTATATTTAATTTAATGAATGACAATTAAGAAGTGACTTCATGTTAGGCTATAAGAATTCACATGGGGAACAGAAGGTTGATAATACAGGACTCTAAAGTTGCAGATAGAGGATGACATAATGGACATAATAAAGTGGTTCAAAACTAAAGTTAGATAAATTTAAACTCAAAGTAGAGGTAATGAGGAATTGTAACCCTAGTCCTGCAATACTAGATCCAAGCAGTACTCCTCAAAAGTGGAAGAGATTATAACAGATCAGTTTGAAACAGAAAAAAATGAAAGAATTTCTTTAAGCAGTAGGAAGAGAACTTCGGTGATTCACTGCCTCAGGAGACTGCGGAGGCAAGCRGTATCAGCCAGTTCAAACAAGACAAACTCATGAACAGTGAGTTAATTAACAGATACTAAAAAGAGTAGCCAGGGATGGGCCTTTTAACTTGCCTAGTTCTATATAGGCAGATGCTGGGGTTATGCAGGGGGATGGGAGCTTAGAAGTGGTGAGGCTTGCGCGCTCTCCCTAAAGAGCATCTCTTATTGCCACAAATGGAAACCAAATACGAGGCTAGCTGGATCTTCCTTATACATTCTTTATTTTTTTCTAGTAGTAAGCATAATTGCCCTTGAAATGACTTATCAAAAATGCAGTGTGTTCTATATAATTGGTAGTTATGTCAACGTTAGAATGTTTTTATAAAAACTGACGGAAAGAATTAATTCAGGTAAACCACATGGCCCATGTTAGGCAGGAGTTCTGATTAAATCACAATACTATTCCCTTCTGCTTCATAATCTATAGATCTATGGAATGATCTTCAAGTATAATTTTTCAGCTTCAGACTTGCTCCATTTTTTCCAGGCCCTTAATATTTTTAGCTATAAGGTTTTTAAGAGGATCCCTTACTACCTTTTCCTTTATATATAGCCTTTGTTTATCTTTAATAAATGGATAATTGTACAGGCTTTATGTTGTTTACTGTTCTTCACACTTCTTCATCTTCTCTGTGTGCTCTACTCTGCACAAGAAGGTACCTTTAAATAAAGACTGACTGAAAACGGAGAGGGGAGATGACGAAAGGGAGCAGAAGGGTCAAAGAAAGGGAATGAGGGTCAAAGGAAGAAAGAAAAGACTAAGGAAATGTTATTCCTCAAGGAACTGAAGATAATTTCAGTATRATTTTGAAAAGTCTTAAAATGCCAAGGAACACGGAAAAAATATTTTAATGAATTTGTAATAATCTTTTTGATATTCTTATTTCTCTCATTTTCATGAAAATGGCTGATCATTTACATTTAATTTAAATGTGCTGCAATGGTGGAAAATAGCAGTAATGAGTGCTTCCATTTCTTATCWTGTTGGTGATATGACAATTTATATAGAAGTAAACTTCACAGTCAGTATGATGTTCATATGGTACTATGTTTAATAAAAAAAAAATATTTATACCTGTTAATGACAATCCTACAGAGACTTACACATGAGCTTGGCTTTAGGAGCATGATTAGTCCCATTGGCTGCAGTTCATCTRTTCATGATACAAGAAAATATTCGTATGTACAGGACTTTGAAAAATCAGGGCTCTTCTACTCATGACTCATCATATCTGCCCCAGGAATATTTCTATTAAAGAGAATGACAGCAACTGGGAAGGAAAGTATCCCTACATTTGCAAAAGGTTTGCTTAATCTTGCTTCAGAACATTAAACCATATATATTTAATGTTCTGATTTATAATTGAAAGGGTTTTCATATTCATTGTTCAGATACTTCTTTCAAGAGGAAACATCATAAAAGAAAGGTTATAAGTGAACTAAAAAGAAAAAAAAGTAAACATTTGCAAAACAAYATAATACTAATAGGTAGATAGGCTCCTTATAAAAGTGTGGAATTCCTGAACATATTCAAGGTTACATTCATGGAAGCTATGATACAAATTGAAAGTATGTTCACAAAAATAATTTTTTGATAGCAAGTGAAAAAAGAAAAGCCTTTGCAAGTTTCTTCCTACAAACAAACAGAAAGAGGAAAACCTTTGAACTTTTATTGTTCTGACAACAATATCAGCTATGTTTTATCTAGCATGGTGTTTTTAAATGTTATTAACTTACAGACTACACAATGATTTTTTTACTGAATAAGTAGTGGTGAGAGTGGAGAGAGTAACTCAGCTGAATATTTTGTTGGATGAATCAGTCCTACTTGAACACAACTGAGAGCTCTTGGAGCTTGAAATACAATCTCTACCAAATGGCATGGATACATAGTACTTGTTAYGTTTCACAGTAGTCAGAAAGAAAGTGTGTTAAAGTAGGAGATAAAAATTCTGTCAGTATTGGGAATCTGAATGTTGGTCAAGGTCCAAGTTTCAATAATAATTCTGATTTCTGTGGCAAAAGATAAATTAAAAACTCCTGACAGACTTTGGAATTCTATAAAACTGGAAGTTCTGCATTCAAATAAGGGGGTATCAACATCCTTTTATCAGAGCCCTGAAGAATTTCCAGCAATTGGAAGCTCTGCATTAACATAGGTACTTTGAACATTGAAAGTATTGCAGTAAAGCTAAAATGTTTATTTTAAAGTCTTATTAGGTCACTTATTTTCAGTGAAMCAGGTTAAAATTATATGAAAAACATACTGCCTGTCTAGCAATTGAGATGTATCTAAGCCAACACACTGTACCTAAACTTCAAAGTATTCATAATCTGACTAGTGGTCCCAAACATCTCTGACTTGTCCAACTGACTTACTTAACCAAAATTTCAGATCTATGTGCTGACAGACGATGAAAGATAGTTTTTATTGTTAGAACATTCATTTCCCTTAGGTAGTGCTGTATTTTCCACTTAGGCTGAGCTAYGCTTAAGCATTTTATCTCCAAAGGTTGACTGGGGTATTCTCAGGCATGTGTCTGCAGGATGCTGAGTGCTTCGTGAGAGGTGCTGAAAGATTTTAAATCCCAGTGACATCATTGGTACTTGATGGCTCTCAGCACTTTGGGGGGAGGTGGGACAGAGGAGTGTCAGAATCAGAAGCTAACAAATTATCATGACATAATGGAAACCTACAATCATGGCAGATTGAATTCATACCTTAAGTGTAAAAGAGAGAGARAAAAAAAAGCAAGTTTTGTGTGTTTCTGCCAGAAATAAGTAGCACATTGTAAGTAAATCACATTGTTTATGTGCCATGAAAGTAAGAACAGCTGTTTCCTGGATGTTCTGTTTGTATCAAATGTACCCTTTTAGGTGTTATAATAGCAAAGTTTACAAGATCTGCCATCCTTTCCATTACATTCTGTTTTTCTTGGCATTTATAAAGTCTGCTATTAATGTTCATTTCAGTTTAAAAAATGCCACAAAATGTCTCAGTTTGGGGGCAGAGGGAGGGGAACCAAAAACAAAGAGCAAAAACCCCCTAAGTATTTTTTCCTAAAAAGTGAAAAAAAAAGCRTATCAGAGAAAGTTTCCTTTCATTAGATACACACTGTCTTCAAGTAACAGGTAAGGCAGCTTGTGTATTACGTRTTACAGGACAAATCCTGTCTACATTGATGGCAATGGTACATTTTTCATTGATTTCAACAGGACTTCATTCCTCTGATAAATGGGAATCTACTTCTTGTTCCCAATCTAAATGGACTGATAATAGCTGATAYCTATTTGATCTCATACCTTTAGTAGCTCTATTTCCTCCTCAGCTCCTTCTCCAATAGCACAGTCTCTAAATTTCTGTGATACTTYTAGTAGTCTTTTGCCTCCTTTCAGTTTGAATTCATCTTTTTTGAGCAAAGGCGACTTGAAATTTACAGTTAAGTTCCAGAGGAGGTCTCAACAATGTCTTCCACAACAGCAGCCAAACATCTTCTCTGTGAATATCCCTTGCTTTAAACAGYCAGGATTACGTTTACATACTCCTTAGACATGGTACCCTCAAAGTCCATAGATGTTTGGTAATAGACCAAAAATGAAGGTTTTCTTATACTACATCATTTACAAATGAAATGTATTCATGATAATTATAGCTACATGTTCTTGTACTGACACCAGCTGTTAACTTTGCTGGTTCACTTTCATCCCAGTGTCAACCATTCAGTCTGTTTTTAAAGGCCAGTTTTATCTCTTCTCAGCAGAAATTCTGGCTATTATTTTCTAAATGCATGGCAATGATATGATGCATGATTTTCATATCCATAATACTACTGTCTGCCACTAACTTTCATTGTATGTCCTTTTACGTTCATCCAGTTCAAGTATAATACTCTAAGATTTCTCTTTCGTTGCTGGAGCTGACCTGCACATTTTAAATTCATGGCACTGGTCCTGTGGGTATGGACTTGGTACATTAACTGCTGCTCCATCGTAGATATGGAACAGCTCCACTGACAAAATCTGAATGATAGAAAGTACTGCCAGTTGCCTTTTAGCTTTGGTCATATTTTTAAGGTAAAAAAGTAATTTGAATGCAAACCACGTGTTCACATCTTAAGTTTTAGAAGAGGAAATGCAGCAGCTCTCAATTTAGAAAGCAGCTTAGATTTTATAAAATCCTCCTCCTCTCACATGCGTACAGGCTCTTCCAATATTAACAAATCTAGTAAAGGTACAGGAAGAACAGGGTTGCTCTGTGTCTTGCCAGCAGATCAAATTGAAAGCGGAGCTGAGCTTGACGGAGAGCTGCTGAGACAGACGCCAGTAAATAGCTGTTGTCCTGAAAAATGGAAGGTCTAATACGAAATGTGGCAACTTGTTGGGAAATRTGGGAGCTGGCTCTTGGCATCATCTGCACCATCCTATGGGGGACACTGCTCAACTCCCACTCACCAGGCGCAACGGCACTGTTCACTGCCTCCGCCGAGTCTTCCCAAAGGCAGGTGCTTTTTTGGGAAGCCCGAGCTCCTGGCGTGGCATCAGTCTAGCTTAAAAAAAAAGGTGTTTCGCTTGCAGCTGAAGGAGAGTGGAAAGGAAAAAGCGGCGCGGGGAAACTCACGGCGCGACGCGGTGCCCTCCCGGCACCCCGCTCGCCTCTGGTGGCCGCGCCTGACTGACCGGCGGCGCCGCTAACGGCCGCTAACGGCCGCTAACCGCCTCGAACCGCCCCTGGAGCCTCAGGGGGAAGCAGCTCCCTCGCGCTAGCCTCGCCACACCAAGTAACGAGCAAACAAACAAACAAACAAACAAATAAATAAATAAATAAAACGAGATGGCGGGGGGGGGGGAGGAAGGCAAAGCCCGCCCCAAGCCTTCAAACTACATCTCCCAGAGAGCCTCGGCAGCGCGCCGGCTTCCTGCCCTCGCGTGACGGCTCGCGGGGCGCGCCATGGCGGAAGCCGAGGAGAAGGTAGCGGCCGTGAGGGGGCCGGGTCGCGGCCCGCGCYCGGGCGGCTGCGGGCGGGGAGCCCCGGGGTGCGGGCGGCCCGGGAGGCCTTGGAAAGCAGAGGGGTGACGGGATCGCGTGTGCGGAGCGGCGGGTAAAGGGGTTCCGCGGGGCGGGGCGGGGGGCAGCGGGCCTGCAGGCTCGCCCCGCCGGGGTCTTATAAAGGAGCCGGAATGAATTTCGTTTTAGTGCTGCGCCTCGATTTCTGCATATACGTGTAGAGGCACGGTGGAAACTAAAAACAAAATGAAGAGTCCCGAAGATCTTTGTGAAAGTATGAAAACGGTTGACGCGAAAACCACGCTGTGTGTGAATGCAACAGGAAAAGAAAAAAAAAACTTAAGCAGTTTTTAAAATGTTCAGTCATGTTTCAGTCTCAGAAAACAGATATATATTTTTTTCCTTTAAAAATGAAATCTTTTTCTTACTGTCACTGAACCATAGAACTGGTAAGGTGTTAGCCTCATAATCTTTTTWAAGTTTTTTTTTGTTGTTGTTTATTTTGGTTTGTTTGTTTAGATATCCCCTCACATGGGACCCTTAGCATCTAGGGATCAGATGTGATGGTAGGTCTTGAAGTGCAGCTGGTGTCTGGGTAAAGCAAGGATGAGGGAAGCTGAGGGAAGAGTCCATTTAAAATGTTTGAGAAACTCTTCTGGAAAGTGGTACAGAAGATATGGGCAAATTAATCTCAACAGTGGAATTTCCTTCTGAGACAAAATTTTAACAGTTTGAGTTTTATTCTATGACCTTGTGACCCATCGTTCTCCCAAGTGACTTTCCTCATAAAACTCTCCCAAGAAATGTTAAAAGTTTGAAAAAAAAAGTGCCTTACTGCTTTCAAAACTTTCATGCCTAAATGTGCGAGTTTTTTTAAATTCTCTCAAGGAAGTCAGTCTTGATTCGAAATTGGCATTTGGTACCTGTACATCTGGTTTCCACCTTTCCTGTTGCCATGGGGTTTGGTGGGCAGGGCTGGTTTCCTCTAAGGAGGCTTGGTTGTCTAATTCAGCAACCTTTTAAATGTGGCAGCATTTAAAAGAATTCTTGGGGCAAAACCAACTCGAATAAAAATTCTTATTTAAAAATGTAAGAGATTAAAACAGCCTGTGTTTTGCTCTTTGAGCTATGGTATAAGAGTTATCTTATTCACTTGTTTGTTTTGTGCGTAGAGTATGCCTACCTCTACTGAAAGGGATCTTGAAGTTGTTTGTGGAGGTAAATAATGGCAAATTCTCAGAAATCCAAGTTTTATGATTTTCCCCTCCCAGCAGATTATGGGCCTAAAAAGATAGTTGATAACATCTGTTTTTATGAGGAAGGGGAGAAGAGGAAAACCCCATATCCATCATACTGGAAAGCTGGATTAAGAATTTATTGAGAAGTTACATTGGCTCTTCTAAGCGAATGATTATAACAGTTGGAGGTTATTTTACATTTTTGTGGTTTTCTCATCTGTGTACCCGTTTTCCATTCTTARGCTGCTTGAGCAACAGCATTTGTCAACTGACTGAAGTGTTCAGTAATGCCGCTGCTGACTCCCCTCCCCCCCCCAACGTAATCTGCAGACTCACCAATAACAGTTATTCCTACGTGATTTGGGATTCTGGTGACCTACTAATCCCTGATGAGGGATTCCTTTTCACAGTTATGAGACTACTAAAAAGTAGAAGTGGGGGATAATCCTCTTGATTCATGCATATGAGGGGGAAGAAGGGGGAATAACAAAGCTCCACGTCAGTCATAACTGCAGTTTGCTATCTTAGTTTTGCCTATGGGAGTGGGACAAAAATCTTTTCATAGTAAGTTGCTAGGATAGAGAGTTAGCAGTTACTTGTCTAATGATCTAGCAATTGTCTATCTAAGCACCTTCAGCTAATTCCTTGTCAAGGAGCAAATGCAGTTTATGTCTTTGTTTTTTAAGATAGGACTCCCTTTGAATTTTTCTCTTTAGTAAAAGCATAAAGGCCATGAAGCATTTAAAAATATGCCTGTATATATACACAATTTATGAAAGCTAGTGGCTTCAATGACAGTGGCTTCTGAATATAGTAAGGAAAGACATGTCCTAAATTTWAAAAAAAATCATATTTTCTTAGTTCACAGAGATTGGTTATTTGAGTCAATTTCTGATGTGTCCAAATTTTGTAGGCCAAGATTTTGCAAGTTATTATTTGCAAGGGCATCTTTGAAAATGTAACCTCTGCTGTTTTAAGTGACTTGGGGATGTAAGGATCGACTGGTATAACAGCAAGACGGCTCTTACTCCACTGTGTGTGTGTGTGTGTGTGTGTGTGTGTGTGTTTGTGTATGCCGATCTGTCTGTGTGGTGTTATACAGTAACCTCACCTTGAAAATTCTTGTCCCTGGTTTTGCCTACACTAGTGTTTTGCTGAATACCCAGAACAATTGGGAGCATAAGGAAAAAATAAGTGATATAGCTGCACTAGCAAGTCTGAAATGTACCAGCAGAAATGTCGCTTGCTCTAACAGCTTATTTTGTTTGGGAATGCAGGTTAATGTTTTATTTTAGCCAAAGAATTCTTCTGTTGATACAGAATAAACCTGCTCTAAGGTTCCTTGTTTGTGTAGCTTGACTGGCACAGTTGTAATCAAAAATCTTTTTAAGCTTAGGCAGAACAGTTGGAAAAATTGGAAATATCATAATGATAGATCTAATAGTTTTGCTTTATACAGGGCTGATTAGGCATCTTGTGTTCTACAGGAATCAAAGGCAGTTTTTCTGTGAGGACTCCGGTGATGTTTTGTATTGTACCTTGTGTGTTGTAGTGTCTTGATCTGTAGGCTGTTGATGTTACATCACTGTATTTTAGCTCTGCCAGGTTGTTGTTGTTGAGCAGAATTTAAGGTGCACAGAGATTCTATGTAATAAAATTACTGTGTCCCAAAAGGTGACTGCATCATGTGAATTGAGACTGAGACTAACTGGCAGCCAGTTATACTTCCAAAGTCAAATCTTAGATTGAAGAGGTGCTAGAATTTTACTATCTTCATCTTCCCTTGCTTTGCATGTTTCTTGCCATTCCCCAAATTATATCGTGAATATAGACTATACAGCTAGCTCTCCTATTAGATGTACGTTTTAGATGTAGGCCTGATAGCAGTAAATAAAATGTGTGAAACAGATGACAATAATTGTGGTTACACCTTGCCTTGAGTTTCAAATAGAAAATAGAAATGTTGCCTTTCTTTTCCACTATATGTATTTCTAATCAGGTGCGATGATCATTAAAAGTGAATCTCCGATAGTGCAAAGGAGACATCTGCTCTCCGCCTTGAGGTCACAATAAGTGCATTTTATAAAGAGGGAAAATAAATAAGTGTGACAAACTAAAGATGACGCTGGTTGTCAGTGCATTAAATTTTCTTCTCCTTTCTTATCTCCTTGTGCTGTTGGTAACTGTCTCTTTTTTGGCTTCTCTTGTGAAATTCTGTGCCTATTTATATATTGTCCAAATATTACTTCATAATATTTGAAACATTACCTTCTCTCATGCTCATTCTCTGTTTATATCATGTGTTGTTGTTAAAATGCTTACGTTCACTGCCAGTGTATTAGTTGTAACCTTTTATTGCTATTGATAACAATAAATACGTTAAGTAAATCTTCATTTTGCTGACCTATTTGAGGAGGCATTGCATCAGCAGATTTTACCAGTGGACAGGTGAGAGATTAGCAGGAGTTGACTTACATTTTTTTTGCAGTACAGTAAGATTCATTGTCTTGCCAGAGAGGTTTTAAAGGTACAGTTGCATCAAAGGCAAGAGAAGGTCRCTTGGTTTGAGTTGGTGGGGGATGGGAAGGAAAAAGTCATTAAACTTGCATTCTTGATGGATTTCTATGGAAAATGTTTTGAAGTTAGTTTATTTTGAGATAAGTATATTGATAGCTGAATACTAAAGCTGGTTTATGGATAACTTGAGAATGCCATTCTGCCTTTTGTGTCAAGGCATGGGAAGTTGCTTTGCGGAATTTGTTAGCATTTTTGGGGAGATAAAGAAACCAACACTGGGACTTGATGCTTTTTCAGATGATGTAATTTTCCTTATCTTTTAGAGTAACCAACAGTAGTATCACAGTCAACTGGTGCCACTAAGTGTCAGTGTGGCACTAGATTACAAGTGTAAGCCCAAATTGGGTATGAATATAGAGGATAATAATTTCTGATATGTTCAGAATCACTCTGAACCTCTGAGCTGCTTCTGCTTTGTCTTCTGTCTCTTAATAATTGTTAAAAAAGGTACTTAAAAGGAGGGCTATTGCTCAGGTTATATATGTACTTAATTTTCCCTTTGTTCTTCATATTGTTTTCAGGAAACCAGGTCTAATGAAGAATCAACAGATGAATCTGAGGTAAGCCTCCTTAAAATGCTTCGTACCTGAACTGGTTTCAGTGCTAGTCCTTTGTGAGTATGGAGGGAAAAATATTACCCTTATTGATTTGTTCTGGCAGCTGCTTATTTAGATGTGCTTGTGCCATAGTAGTGAATGTTAAGCTGGAGTTAATGACTAAAAAGAGGCTGTAGTTTGCTATTAAAATTCTACTTTAAATTAAAAAATATGATCACCCAATTTCAGTATAGTAATTTCAGTATAGTAAGTTAAACTGAGAGGAAAAAAATCAACTGCATGCGATTCTGTTCTGATCAGCGGAAAATTTAATTGACATTTTAATTATATATGCAGTAATACTGTATTCAAGTAATTCCAGTGTTGTTGTTAAATCTTTACAGCCCATGTTTAGTCTTGTTTTGTTGAGTCTTTCATCTTGAGATGGCATTGTGCCAAAAATTTGCTTACGTTCTTGAGAGGCTTGCCTATCTTGCTGTGGGTTGCTGGAGGAAATGGGGATAAAGAAGAAAGGAGGCTGCAGAGAATTCAAGAATTTGCCCCTGGACAGCAGTACACTAACTCCAAACTTAGCTTGAAGGAATCACAAGACATCTTGTGCCTACTTGACTTTAGTGTAGTCTGCAGTCTGCTGTGGGGAGGAAGAAGGGGGGAGTAGTTGAGCAGCTGCAATTGTGACTACTAAACAGGACGGAAAATTGAACATGGCATTACCTTGAGAAAACGTAAGTTTTTGCCCATTAAGTATCTAAATTAGAGTTTCCGGAGATTAGGAACCACTTGAACAGGTTTGCTGGTGGGAAGATTTGCTTCACCCAGAGCCAAATATTCACAATTGCAATCTGGGTTCAAGCAATGAGCATACAGAAATCCTGATTTCCAGGATGGTGAGTCCTGCCGAGGTGGTGTTGGCTTCTGAAAGTATCTTTCGGAACGAATATGTTTCTTGTGGGATAACTCCCCCTCCCCAACACCTGTCTGGAGGGCTGTTGCTTCTCTGTACTGGTACACTAGGGTATTCCTGATGAGAAGCAGTGATTTCTCTGACAGAGGGACCCTTCATGCTGCTTTGTGGGACAGTTGCTTTGACCAGACTTTTTTTACCCAGCATGAGATGGTTTCATTTTAGAATTGCATTGCCCTGCAGCTGGGAGTGATGTGGCTGGGACTCTGTGATGTCAAGTACACATAGGCAGCAAGTATGGCAAGTACTGTGTTATGTAGAATGGTAATCTCTCTAGGGCTGACATTCACAAAACAGCCAATACAGCCAATTTCTTGTTCTGTGAAGTCTGTTGCAAGAGAGGGCTTGTTTCAATGTTTTAATAGCTCCTCACTGCAAATACCTGTTGACAGTGGAGTTGATCAGAGATGCATGACAAGGGTTTTATTTGTTTTCTTTTGGAAGTAATTTTTTGTTTGTTTTTAGCCTTTAAAGAAATACAGCATCATGCAGTTTTGGTGAAATTGAAGGTTATAAAATTTTAACAAGCCACTTGTTTAGGCTGATGTCTATTTTTGATATTAATTTCATGTATGAAGAAATGTGAAAAGAAAATGTTAATATTGAGAATGTAGATCTTGGATCTAAAGAACACTTTCCATGAGTTCTCTTTGAATAGTTCAATATAGTGTTTTGACACTGCACAGCTGCCTGGGCAAAGGACACTTTGAAACTATGTTTAAAAAGTGTTTAAGGGAGGTATTGAAGCATTTCCACAATCTTAAAGTTTACATCACTGGCTAAACATTTTTAATAATCATTCAGATAGAGTTAAAAAAAGTTCTAAAAATGCAAAGCTGAACTGTTGTCAGTGATTGCTTGTATTATTTGAAGTATGGATGGATAAGATTGAAATGAAGGCTTCACTCTTGCCTCTAGTGATGATAAATTGTATGATTTATTTTCGGTGGCTCACAGTTTGGGTAAATAGGGATGGATTTTTATGGTTACAGTACTGGAATCTTGGACTTTAATCCTTACAATCTATATCCTGGTTTATTCATCAATAAAATAGATATTTGTGACATAGATTTTGTAGACCTCTGTCTTCACAGTCATAACAAAGTTTTTTACATCTACAATTGGTCCTGCACTGAAGGTTGTCAAAATTCTTTTCATAAAATTGAAAATAATTATTATTTTCAGAGGAAGTATGACAGATACCCAAGTTATGCTGTAGAAAGCTTCTCTATTATGGAGGAAGATAACTTACAAGTTCATATTTTTGAATAATGTCCTTGTGGGGAAAAACGAAACACAATTATTGAATGTTTTCCTGTGTATTCTATGCTTCTGTCCCTAAATCTAACACAATGATTTTTTTTTTTGATGCAGCAACTCTTTTAGTTTTGTTCCTTTATTAGGGCTTAACAAATAACATCCTAATCCTAACTTGGTATCCCCTTGATTTGTTTTGAATAACATTCTTTATAAATGCCAGGATGTTCATTTGCACAAACTTGATAGTAGAGCTCTATAATAGGTCTCAGATGTGAGATTCAGCAAAAATTATACTCTTGAATGTACATCAGCTGAGAGCGCTTCAGTGTAAGTTCCAACTCTTGGTTCCCAATTGAATTTGTGAGGCTGCTTAAATGTGTTCAATACTTTCCAGCTGTTTAAATCATAATGTGTAAAATCAGAGATATTAATTAGCAGATGTGGTGCATATGTTCATATGTTAAGCAGACCTTTCAATGTAGAGATAGTGGTAGTTATTTGTATTASGGTTTGTGGAAATGTAGCTGATTGTTCTTAATAATACAGTACAATTTTTAAATTTCCTTTATATCCTTATATATGATATGCGATAGGAAAATAAGCTTTTCCTATAGACAGACTACTATTCATTCTACCATGATGTGATGAGAAAGCAGTAGATCTAAAGCTATATTTTAATTCTCAAGGGAAAAACCTACTTGGTTTCCTGCTTGGCTAAGTATTTCTACTGCAATCTGGAAGCACAACTATTTCCTTTTTGTATCTTCTGTTCTTTTGTTTTTTTAATTGCATTTATGAAGTATATTTATTTTACTTTTTCCTACTGTAACTAATCATCAAACATGTTGCATTTGGATCTGAGCCTGAGATTTATTTAGCTAAAAATTGCTAGTACAATATGGTTTCATTGGCTTATTTAATTTTATTTTACAGCACCTGGAGCTTCATGTTTGGACTGTCACGTTTGATGAGACCTTAAAAATAGACAACAAAATAATCTGACTTTTGGCTGTTCATAAACTGTAGAGAAAAAAAGTCTGAATAAACTATATATAGCCTGAATCTGAATTTCTGTTTTCAGATTATTTTTCTTTCTTGTGATGTGTCTATTTTTGTAAAATATTACTTTTTAAGTGGAACTGTTTTCTGTTAGGCAGATATTTCATAGGTCTTCCTAGCTAATTAGAAAAGGATTATACTAATAGATTTGTAAGTAAATAGCTACTTCTTCACAAGTAGTGCAACATGATGTTAAAATGAGATGGACAGTATTTTTCTTGAGCTGAAGTTGTTGCTGCTGCTCAAGTCATGCTTTTGTCTTTGGCAGCTTTGTTTTTAATGAGAATTCTGTTATAATGGGCTATTTTGGCGTGATTTAGACAAATTCTTATTTTAATTTAAAGCAGGATATCTTTCTCGATTTAAAACATGGGATAGTGATAGGACAAAAGCATACACAACAGCATATATTGTGGCATCCACCCATGAATCACTTGCATCCTCTGAAGACAGAAGTTGCTTTTGTATTTATTAATTCAAAAGAAAGCTTATTAAAAATCCCACTTGAGCCTCTCTGAAGTTTATCTCTCTGAACCTCCATGCTGTTCTGCATTGTGTTACTAGAGTGCGTTGATTTTCTAAGCCAGTGTATTTTAGCTGCACAATACATGAAGAGTCATGATTCATTTTGAGACATTGTTATGAAATCTTGAGAGGTCAGGTGAAAGTTATTTTTGTCTTTATATAAAGTACACAAAACATTTTAATTCAAATATAATTTGTACTGATGAGAGCATATATTTATATTGCATCCTGAAAAATTGCTGGTCTGCCTAAATTAGTAACAGATATTTCAGTTAACTTGCATGTTATAGATGATTGCCTTGGTCATGCCTCCAGGACCYAAGACCTTCAGCATCTGTCTCAGCATCAGACTTCCTGTACAGGTTAACTGTGCTCAGCCTCTTTCCAACCCCTCTGACGTCCCATTACAAAATGGAACAATAGTTTCCTACTGCTGAAAAGTAATGAGAGACTATCAAACCTCATTTGTAAGTGCAAGATACTGTTAATATGAAATCAGAAGAGGCTGAATATAGAACATTCATGCCTGATGGGGGTATGAAAGCTCTATACTGAAATGTGCTTATTTATTAGTATCTTCTGCTGCTTTCTAATTTGCTGTTTTGGCTTTGAATGGATTGCCTTTGATCCAGTACTTATTTCCATAGCGGGGAGGACCTTTTCAAGAGCAAGTCTCGGTGGAGTCACGAAATTAGTGCTAAGTCCTATAAAATGATGCTGTAGTTACGGAAGTAGTTCCACTGACCCTTTTATTTTCTTGTTGTTTGTGCTGCACTGCAGTACTTTTTTGTATTGGCCTATTAAAAAAAAAAAAAAAAAAGGAAAATGTGTGCAGATGTTTGTTCTGTCAAAAAAAATCCTTTGTTTTATCAGAATTAAAATATCTCTTTAATATGCATGTTACTGTTTTTTGTAAGGCACTCTTTTAGTGATTGTACCTCTCTCTTGTAGTGTTTCTCATTGTAGAAATTCCTTGTCAACTCAGTGCTCAACTGACTTGTGTTAGCCTAGAAATATTCTTCACTCAGATATATTCTCTTCAGTGACGTTGAGGATGTAGTGCTTTAATTCTTTAAGGTATTGAAAACTATAATCTGAGCATGAGCACAGTTAAGAAATGCATAAACCTGAAAAAGAAGCAACTAAAAAGCCTTGATGTTTTCTTTTTCCTTTTCAGTGCACTCCAGATCTTAGTTTTGTAGGTTGGGTCTAGATTAGGTCAAAGCAATTAAATCATCTCAAGTAAATAAAGCATCTGGTAGCAAAGGCTCCTTGTCATACTGTATTTCCATCAAAACATACTCTTAAAATGGGGTGTTGGGCAGTGGGCTGGAAGAGGTGAGCAGTTTCTGGCTGGTAGCTTTTGAAGGGGCATCACTATTGCAACAAGATAAGAAAAGAATTAAAAGGTAGATTTGCCTACTCTACCTCAGAGTCAAACTTGCTACTTTTTGTCTCCTATCTGACCTTTGACAAATCATTTCAATTCATCCTATCTCCATTCCCTACTATTGAGTATCTCTACACTAGCTTGCCATTTTTCTCTTCCAAGTGTTTTGGAAATATAAAAAGGGGGGGAAGTGCTCAGGAAGCATATTGTTTCACACACCTGAGCAGTCTGAAGAGAGATTGCTTCCCCCTGCATGGCTTTAAGTGAAATTGGCCTTTTGAATGAGGATGGAAGGAGAAGATATATAAATTCCAAATAGAAAGTTCTTATTAATGAGAAAATGTATCATGCAAATAATTTATCAATTTGAGTCAGTAGGATGAGCATTGTAAATTATTTATTGAAGTTTAAATGGAATCTTTTCATACCTTAATTGAAAAACAAGTTTGCAGTGACTAGTAACTAACATTATAATATACATCATTAGAGGATTGACTTGCAGGAAAAATGGATCATTGCTGTATTTAATATCTGCTGATTTTGAGTGAAAATTAGATGCTTCATTTAATGAGCTATTAATATTAATCAGAAGGGCCTGTTCCATCTGTGTTGTGGAATATATAAAATGTAGAAGTGCTGCTGTGCATGTTACATAAATTAAATGCAATTGCAAAACTAGTACGTTAACAGAGTATGCAGATGTGGCTTTCCAAAGTACTAAATCCATTGATCTGGGTAGAATAATACTCTGGGTTGGGGAAAGGAAAGTAGAGGGGCAATTTGTTTTTTTTCCATCTAGCTCTTCTGCTGTGGTGTGAGTGAATGAAAGTAACTTTAAAAACTACTGTTCCCAAAACTGCACTGTAGGGTGTTCATATGCAGTACATCATAAGATGGCAAGTGGACTGCTTGAGTGGTGTTCATAGGAGAAACAAATGTTTGCTGAAGTTCCTTACTCAGCAAAAGGGAAATGCAAGTAGAAATGTGTAGTTTCRTTGGGATTTGGACTCTATCTCTTTTTTTTTTCTTTCTCTCTCCCCTCTGTTAGAACTGGGTTTGGACACAGAAGATAAAAACAGTCTATCCTGTGCTGCCCCGGTATGGTGCAGTTGATGTGACTGGACTGATAGTGTGCTGTTGAACACTGAAGTGGATTCAGATGTTCCTAGGGGTTCTTTGCCATGCACAAAACTGCCAGTGAGATGAAACAAATTGAAGGTGGTTGAAGTGAAATCAAGTCATATTGTGTGGACTTTATTTTTTTTAATGTGCCATTGATGATGATTGCTCATGAACAGTATTCTGTCTCTGCATTATTGCTGCTGCACAGCTTGACTGACTTCCAGCTCCTTCAAACTGTAGGAGTGTATCTTCAATTGGTGTTCTGCAAATACAGTGTGACTTCCTTTATACCACAGCGATTTTGAGAAGAAATAGTGCTCTCTGCTTTGCCTTTCATCTGTCTTATTTCATACTCTGAATACAGCCTATTTTAATACAGATTCACAGGCAACCATATCATCATAATTCCTTGCTCCTGGTGTATATCTGCATTTTCCAAAAGAGGTCAAGGGATTAAATAAATCCTTGCAGAAAATGCATAGGCAGAACAGAAAACTGCTGTGCAAAATTTTAACATTGTAATCCATGTTTGCCAATTTTACAGCCTGGGATTGGGAAGGTTTTGGTGATTTGCCTCATAAAGGAACTGCATGGGAGTTTATTCACTTCATTTCCTTCACTGAGATGATAATACTGTGTTTCTGTCATAGAAGTAGAGGACAAGATTTTTAGCAGCATAAATCACAGATGTGACTTCATAGTTCTGAAGTTTTTGTCTTCATGCTTTTTGTTTTATATGGCAATAATCATAGAAAAGAAAATAATTTTTGTACAGGTTGGAAACTTGAAAGAGTTTTTAGTATTTATTCCAAGCATAATTCCAAATTATTTTAATTCTCACAGTTACGTAGTGTCAGAATGCAGGAGAGTGCAGGGGAACACAGACTGCTGTACACGCTCCACAAAACTTGTTTAAATAACCTGTCCTTTTCTGGAGAAGACAATGTGTCCCCTTACCCCCCTCAGTAACTTGCATCTTTGATGTTACTACCCAGGAGGTCTTTTGAGATGAGTAATGTTACAATACAGCTTTGTATGGGAAACTGGCTTTCCAAATTTTGACTAAGCAGCCTAATAAACCAGACCTTGGATGTTGATAGCTTTTATTCATATTGAGCTACCTGCTTGTGAATCAGTAACTTGAAGATGAAAGACTGTTTCCTATTCTGATTTACTACACCAAATAGTTCTTTCCTCCTTTCTTAAAATTTTCTTCTGGGAACACTTATCAATGTGAAAGTTATGGAGAAAAGGGGGTTACATTCTCTTGATAAACTCTAGTCTCTGGAGGGTCCAGGGTAGCACACAATGTTTAAATTCAGCACAGTAAATATGCCAACAACTTGCAACAATGTTTTGTTCCAGTTCATGCACTATTTAGCAAACTGGGGCTTATTCTGAATTTTTCTTAGCACCCTTCCAGTGGTAAAGATTTAATTGCTTTGTGAGCAGTTGAGTCATGATCCTAATCCTGAAAAGAGCATAGGTCATCCCTTTATCACTGAGACAGGAGCAGGATGGAGAAGCAGTAATGACAAAGCTGCACAATGGCTATGTTTTCCTCTACTAGAATTCTCCTCTGTCACGTGTTCGTTCAGCACAAATGGATATTAGCCAAAACAGTGCAGGACAGAAGATTTTCCTTTGGGCCTGTTTTTCCTTTTTTTTTTTTTTTTTTTTTTTTTAAAGAAGTTGGGGTAAGACCTAGAAATGGGCAACGGGTAAGGTGTAGTGTCTACAACATTTTAAAATGCAAGTGTGTCTGTTTAAAATGAAATTATGGCCCAGTCTTTAATACATGACTCTGAGTTACCTTTTTAGGAATGAATGTGCTTCTAAATTATGCTTTGTTTCTGTGCTTCTCAATTTATATAAGGTAATGATCTGTTACTGTTTTTATGATAATGAAACAGTTTTGGCAAATCTTTGAATTTCCAGCTACTATTTATCAAAAATAACATTTTTCCACAACTACTGCTACCTAAATGCTACTTTTGAGAAGAATGTTTGAGTTTGGCCAGGGGCTTTTCTGAAGCCTGTGTCAGAACAGGTGGCAATATGTTGTCTTGTGCAGGGCTTTCATGAAAAGCTGTAACAATAGAAACAAACATTGAAAAAGTCAGATGTTATAATAGAAACATTTTGACTTCTAAAGCTTTCATAAGGCAACTCTCCCTCATCCCTTTGTTTCTGACAAGAACCTACCGCCACTTTCAGATATAGTAAATTTTCCAAATGATATTGAGGAAGACGATTGTGCTGGTACACATGCTTAATGCAGCATGTGCTGATAGTGGGTAAGGTTACTWAGAGTTACTGTAAGGAAACAAAAGCGTATTACCTTTTGGGGCAGAGGCACGTCGACAAATATCCAAATGTATTGTTGGATCCCTTCTTAAATCAATTAGATTATATGTTGATTCCAATATACAGGTTGATTCCAAAATACAGWTGAAAATCTAAAGCCAGCAGGCATAAAGTGAGAGTAGGATTTATCAAGACTAAATGTTTTATGTCTACTAAATGGAAATCTAATGGGGAAGAGGGAGAGAAGGCCCATTTACCCCATCATAATTATAACCAAGGTTTTATCACACATGAACTTGTGAAATAGAGTAAGCCACTCAGTAGGTCAAGATTTGGAGCCCCCCTCCCAGTCTTTTACTGATTTTTACAACTTTTTTTTTTGAGTATCTCTAAAAATAGTGAAAACAAAACTTTCAATGATATGACCAAGCTCAGGAAACATGATTGAGGGTGGAAGTTGAAGAAATCTCCCAACTGTATTGTAAGGTTATGATGTTGTTTCATTAAATCCATCAATAGACAGTATCAGTTTACAGCTGGCCTTTTAATAATTTCTAAAACCACTTTATGAATATTAATCCTTCTGCATGTGTTATTTGTCACTACAGGGTAATTTTTTCACTTGTAGCAGATATTTACTAAATTTTTTAATTCAGTGGCCATGTTCCCATATATTGCAACTGGGAAGTGTTCACTTGCATTTGTGTTACCCCATTTACTAAAATAAAATTGCTTTTGTCTCCTATGTATTTGAAGTGTATATGCTCCAATAAGGCATTGAAAGAGGAGAAGGAAGTGCAGTGCGRTAACTGTCTGTGTTTCCAAATTGTCTTGCTCAGTGCTATTTCTCCTCTGTGTTCTCCCTCCATATTTGTCAGGTGGGTTGGGTGTACTGTTGGACAGGAGGCCACACRCTACATTTCCTTAAACACAAAGTTAATGTGTTTGTTGAGCTGCTCACGCTGGATTTTAGTATTTTGCAAGCATTTCATGCCTAATGCCAGATTGCAAGCAGTTATTTAAAAACTCCATTGTTTGGGGAAAAACCCACCACCACTCCCCCTGACCCCTGTTAAATGGGAATGTTGCTCTGCCAGAAGTGTCTGGCTAGAAGGGAGCTTGCCACTGAGGATGTGGTGGGTATGCTACTTTGGAAACTCTTTGGAGGGTAAGAAAACAGGAATTGCTGGAAGGCACACTGACAGGTGCTGAAATTGGGGATACGAGTCCTGGCTAGGAGGATTTGATGTGTTTAAAGGGAGGGAGTAGGTTATCTGCAAAGGCCAATCTGAGGTTTGCTAGGGGACAAAGTAGAACAGGTTTGGAAGGGGAACATGGGAGGCTTTGATGGGTATTGGTGAGGTAGGTCACTCTCTTCARCCTTGGTCTCTAAGGCCACAAGTCCATGAAACAAAACAATATTTTAAGTTGAGTCTCAAGTGTGATGGAGTTAAGAGAAGAAAACCTTCTGATAACCAGTTTTTCCCAGCAAAGTCTGCAATACAGAGGCATACTTGTGGGTGGGTAGAAGCCAGCATGCTTTTCTGTATTCCCTGCCTGCCCACCTTTCTTTCTCTCTGTTCAGCAAAGTGAAACAGTAGTTGTGTGGCCATCTGTTATTTCTCTGTGAGAGAGTCACAGAAACCTTCTGTCATATTTTGGTGGATTTTTTCTTTTCTTTTTCTCTTTCTCTCTCTCTCTCTCTTTTTTTTTTTGGCCTAGTTTGGCACCCTTTCACCCCCAGTTTGGGGTTGAAATAATATTCCTAACAGAGTATGAGAGGGAGTTTTCACCCTGTATCTAAAASCTGTGAGACAGAAGTGGGTGGTGGAATCAAGGTAGATTCTGCTTTGTGAGTTTCCTTTGATTGGTTTATCTCCTGGTGTGTACCATTTTCCAAGCTACACAGCATCATGACAAGCAGAATCATTTACTTCCTCTTCTATTGGCATTGCAAGACCAGGACGAGAGCAGCCAGCAGGCCCTGTCACRTAGAGTTGCAGCAAACTCATGTTGTACCTGCAGTTTTGTTTGTGCTTCAGACCAGGTTGAAAAGCCAACTTACCATCCTAGGTKAAAGAGAGTGCCTAACTGAGAAACAAATTTACAGTTTGTCCATCCTAATTACTGYCTGTAGGTACAAAAATGCATAAAATCTGTGGTTTAGCATACAGTTCTTAGAAAGAGGAGATCTTGCTGTGGAAAAGCAGTAAAGAAGCAATTAAGACATGATACGCACGAACCTTCCTGGAGTGCTAATGGAAACATGGAGAGTTTTGTCTGGCAATCTCTTTATTTGGGTTTATCTGGGTCACACTTAGCCTGGATATGACTTGGCTAGAGAGAACTAGTGGTGATGGTTTAATGGGASAGTGAACCTGCTTTTATGAGATACTTAGACGAGTGTTTTCTCTAAAGAACTGCGGGAGCAGGGATTAGCAAACCTAAAATCAGATATGTTTGTAAATCAGTGCTTAAGTATCTCTTGATTCAGTATGAAGTATYGTCAGGTAAAAGGCCTGGGACCTAACTTGGAGAGGATAAAGGTTGGCAAAAATTATATAATTTCTTCACCAGCCTAAAGGAGGTGTTAAGACCAGTGTTATAAAAACTTSTAGGCGAGCTAGGGAGCTCAAGGTTAAACTAAAAGTTGCAGCCGTATCTTATGTCTTGTTGGGTGATGTTTGCCTCCTCCTGTAAGTCTTGCAACAGTCGCCCTTGTGTTTGTAGAGTGCTTGCTAGACCCTTTTGTCCAAACTTCCTGAGCTTTGTGCAGGCTCCTTGGTGCAGTCTTGACCTCCCAGGCAAATTTGTGTTAAAAAAGGGGTTGCATATGGCCTGGGCTGCAGGCAGGTGTTGTAAATGCTCAGTGACGATGCATCTTTCATAGCGTTGTGGTTATAAAGGTTCAGTTCTGCTCYTCAGAGAGGTACCAGCTGTTAAGATAAGGACTCACTGTTCCTATGTCAATTATGGTTTTTTAAAGAAAAGATTCCCTCCTATCCCTCAAAAAAATAAAATGGAAACAACAAAGTCAAACCCCTGATTAAGATGGCATTTCTATAGGAATGAGCAACTGGGGATTGTTGTGCTTTGGATCAAGTCAACAGGTTTGTACAAGAGCCTTGATTTGACTGCAAGATAATAGATTATCTTGGTAACTGAGTTCTGCTAGGTATTTTGCAGCGCTTTGTGCTTCTGTACATATGGAAGAGTTAAGTAATTCTCTGTGAAGAGTGTGTTCTGAGTCCAGAACTGTCTTTTTATTTGCTGCTGAATTTTTGTAATAAGTGAAGTTACCTTTAGCCAAAACACGGAGGATGTGTTTATTCATTTCTGAATAACTGAAGATGCSGTATGAACTTTTATTTTAAGCCACAAATAAGTGGAGTTGACTTCTTTGCTTCTATTTGTAATTTTCACATAGTTYTGAAACTAATAATTACGGAAGTGAAATGTTACCTTTTTTTTTTCTTCTGTGCAATAGTGATGACTGCTTTAAAAAATCCCGACTTCTCTGGAGCATCTCCATGGATGTTACCTGCATTTAAGTGTCAAGAAGAGTTAGTCTTACAAAGTAGCTTCTTCTCACTGTTTAGCAGGAGGATTGTCTTTGCTCTTCAGCAGCATTCATTGTTTTTAATGAGTTTCTAGAATGTGTCTTAAATGTTAACTATTCAGATACAGAGCAGCAGAGTACTTTAAATGGCCTTTAAACTAGCAGGAATTGAGCCAACTTAACATTTTTCTGATAATTTCTGAAATCAAGAGGAATTTGAAAGGAAGTGTGAACATCAAATGAAAATAAGCTTTTTATTTTTTTGCTGTTTTTTTCATTCATCAAGGCTTTTTAAGAATAAACGTGTTGCCAAGAGCTTTGTTGAAGTAGGATACAAGTGTGACTCCTTTCAAATCACTTCAGTGATTAGAGCATAAGTATCATTCTGCTTGAATTTAAATGTTTTGCAGGCTCAAAATTTAAAAGTGTAAACATTGCTGGAATGACTGCCCAGAGTAACTGGAATTTTGGCTGGAAGTGGATGGAAGATGGTGCAGCAATGATGAAGGGTGCTTTTCTTCTGATGTATGCCCTGTTCATTTCCATGAAGGCTTTGAAAAACTTAGAGGACAAATCACGTAGGAAGGATGACGCGTTGCTGTCAACGTCCATAACATAATWAGAATATCGGCAATCCGTAGAACATGTAGTTCATGTGACAGACTATCCTGTGGGCTGYGGGCACAAACATGCACTAATGGAATAACTCAAGAAATTGCCCACAGGTTCGTTCTGGAAAATTTCTTTGTGAAGACCAAGTTCAGATTTTTTTTWTTATTATTATTATTATTWTTTTTTACTTTTTTTCCTCCCTAGGAGGGATACCACTGTTGATGTTGCTATAGGCAAAGCTGGGAAAGCCAGAGGGAGAAAAGCCGAAGAAAGTTGCACAGTTGAATTCAGGAAGGCAGAGCACCTTCCCTCATGGTTGAACTGGCCTTTCCGGAGCTTGTTGGCACATCCGTAGCTGTTCCCAGTTTCTGAATTCAGCTGTCGAAGAAGGGTCAGCAGTGAGTTTCATATTTAGGTACTAGGCGTGCGAAGAGGGCTGTGGTTTGTTTGAGCAGTTCAGCACTGAAAAACGTAAGACCTCTTAATAAGAAAGAGTTTAATTTGGTCTTACTAGCTAATTATAATAGCTCTTTCAATTGGAAATATTTTCTCAATAGGAAATGCTTATGGATACTGGGAGAAAGGTTTTTACAGCATTTTTTTGAGCACTTTTACTGTTGGCTTCAGCAGTAGAAGGCAAATAGAAAAATAAATATGTAAAATGAGTTTTAAATGAGTATTCGTGTRGTTGAAAAAATGCTGCTGTTTATCTGAGAAGAAGCAAAGGTGGCTTTCCCACTTCTCTGCTCTGTGGGTCTCTCTGCCTTTCAGAATTTGTCACTGACATTTGTGGAGTGCTTTAAAAATTTTGTGCGCAGTGTGGGRTATTTGCATGTTTGTTTTTCCTTTYAGTATGTTTGACAAGAATTTCAAAACTCAGTGTTACAGGGTTTTGTCTTTTTTTATTTTTTTAATGGCAGAAAATATGGAAGAACTGTTAAGCGGTGGTACAAGAAACAGTGCTATGAAATTTATTTTCAAATGTTTAGAATCCTCCAGGATGATTTAAAGGACTTGTCTTTAATTACAAGTGCCATACACTTAGTAAAAATCCATGTTATTTGAGAAATTGATTTCCTCCCCCCCTCTTTTTTTTATTTTTTAAAGGAAAGCTGTGAGTTTTCTTGTATGGGGTAAATGTCACTCTGTTTGTATCTTAGCTTTGCTGCAAGTCAGGACTTGTGCTATTCCTCTAGGTTGTCATAGAAACGTGGCCAACTGTCATCTCAACTCAGGCTGCTGATGGTTTTATTTGTAGGTTTGCAAGATGATTAAAATTTAACAAAAATTATTGATTTGCTTTTTATTAACGCTGGCTTGTGTTTACTTTAGAAGTTCAGACTGCYGTAAAAGCTTTTCCTGATAGAAAAATACCTTAGAATGATTAAACTTTGATATCTGGGAATAGAGAGCATCAAATGCATTTAATATATGAGCTTGAGTCTGTAGCAATAGAGAAATCCTACATTTTTGCGAATTGCCTTTTTCTTTGCTTACAGCAAAGTCCCCCCCCCCATTCCCTTCCAATTCACCTTTTAGCTTGGCTTTTACTTAACATAAGACACCTGTCAAGAAGCTGTGAAATGGGTAGATCATTTTGCCTAATATTTGGAGTTTTCATTTTATTTACTTTTTCTTGAAGACTGGCAGAACGCTTCAGTGCACTGACTCTTGAAAGTGTGTATTTTATATGCGTGTGCAGGAAAAACTATTTAGTTTTCTCTCCGAAATAAGACGGCCAAAACTTATTTTCGGTAACTTTATCTAATGGTCCATGGATGAATTCTTTTATGCAAAATACTTAAGAGACTAGAATTAGCTTTCCACATTGGTTGCACATTTGATGTCCAGACTTCAGCAACATGTGGGATCTTAGACTAGATGACTGGAGTTCAATTTTTACTTATATGRATTTACTCAAAGATTACCCATGCATTTCAAGTGTAATCTTTGTAAGAGATATGTGAAATACAGGAATGTATTAATTGCTGTAAAATGAACATATACACCCTTACTCCCTCCTTCTGACATGTGTGCTTTTTTCCTTGCCTTTCCCTCAACTGTGTAGTCATTTATTAAAGATGTGTAGGCACAAGTAATTTGGCTGATTTATATACAGCCCTGTAATTTGACATTGTCATTCTGTCTAGTAAYAACTTGTTTGAGTGTTAGATTTACTGAATAAAATTGTTTTTTGGTGGACATTTTGACACCTCACCCCAGAAAACTACATCGTGGATTGCTGACATCCCTGTATTAATTTCATTTGTATTCTGTCACAAAACTTTCAAATAATGTTTTAAAAGACCTTCTGTTTGCAGCATATGTATAAAATGGTAATAAATATTGAATATTTCCATAGTTCCATAGGGCCTTTTTTTTTTTTTTTTAATGAAAGTATGTATGTATTAACGTGGGTGGTAATGACATCRTTATTTATCATGATATGATTCACCTGGGCTGTAAATGACCACAAGGTTGAAGTTGGGAAAAACTTGCTTTAGTGCTCCAAAGGCAGTTTAGATTAAGTAGCTTATTCTTAAGCTCTCTCTTTTCAGAATTTATTCTTTTTAGATCACAAGGTACAATAAAATGTTGCACGAATGCAGTACTTCTGCTCTAGCCTGGTACAGTGCATTATTTTGTACGTATTTGTAATACCAGGAATTGGAAAGCAGCGGTTGGTGGGGAAAACTGGAGCTCCTTTGCTAGCGCACCGCGCTGGTGTTTCCTGGTTGCTTCGGAATGAGATGTTTTGTGTGGGAAATG
This sequence comes from Rhea americana, assembly GCF_003343005.1. Taxonomy (NCBI): domain Eukaryota; kingdom Metazoa; phylum Chordata; class Aves; order Rheiformes; family Rheidae; genus Rhea; species Rhea americana. The sequence goes on from NW_028186779.1 coordinate 4,765,231, forward strand.
CCCTCGGTGCTGGTGCAGTCRTTAGAACTGGCAGGACGTGCAGGGCATTAGGATTGCAGGTGTAGTTTCCCAGGAAGGAGAAAGGAGGGTGTGCGTATATTTATAGGCTTGTGTGTATTCATACATGTGTGGTGTATTAGCTGAAGCTTCTGAAATCCCCTTCTGGCATTGTTTATCTGTAGGCCATCTGTTATGGATAGGTGCCTAGGAGCAGAGTGCTGTTTTGCACCGTGAATTTCCTTTGCGTAAAAGACGAGCACGTTGGGCGGTGTTTGGTCAGGGAGCTTGCCACTTTTGTTTTCTAGCTCAGTCTCTTCTTTGTTCCCTCTGTGCCACTTGCTCTGTCTCTTTCTGTGTGTCTAAGTAGTGATCAGGTGATAATATCTAATATGCTTCAAAGGGAAAAACAAAGGAAAGCTTGGGTATTTATCAGGGAAAATTCCTAAAAATGTAGTAGATGGTATAGGTGATCCACAGGAACATACTGTATCCTGTGTCTTTTCCCAGACAGTTTTGCAACAACATATTTATTATTTTATTTTTGAACATAAACTCATTGGCATATTTTATGTAATTAACTTATTCCTAGTGGATTTCTTTTTTTTTTTTTTTTTATTTTTGTTCACAGCATTTTGTGTCTGTCCTTCCTACAGTGGTGCAGCATCCTATAAAGGTTTTGAAGTTTCTTGTAACCTGCGTGTTTCCGTTTAGAGTTAAATGTGGCTATAGTGACGTATTTTATTTTATCGTCATCAACTTTTCCATACCCATCCCTTTTTATTCTAAAATRGGAATGATTAATTAACGAAGTTCACATATACGTTTCCCTCCTCCCTCCCCCCCCGCTTTTTAGAAATCAACTAAATGCCTTTTACAATCCAGCTGAATAGATATGYTGTTTTACAGTCTTTGTTTGCATCCAGAACTTTGGAGTAAAAAGAGAAGTCAACAACAAAAAGTGCAACTCAGGTGCTCTGGAATGATAAAAATGTGAAAGTTTGGCTTTTGAGTGTAGTGGCTGTTGTTAAGAGATAATAGTGCTCCATGTTCAGCTGTTGTGTGATGKTTTTGGGGTATCTTTTAGTTTCTTTATATTTAAAATCAACTTTTAAACATTTTTTTTCTCTTGCCCCCTTTTTCTTAAACTCTTGAAAATTTAGGAAGATGAAAGTGAAGAAGAACCCAAGTTGAAGTATGAACGGCTTTCTAATGGAGTGACTGAAATTCTCCAGAAAGATGCAGCCAGCTGCATGACAGTGCATGAAAAGGTACCACATGACTGTGGGGCGGAACTCGTGTTTGTTTTTATGTATTTATCTGTACTTCTAGGACACCAATATTGTTCTTTATAAAAAGTACTGCCAAATATGGAGAAGTGGTGTGGGCCAACAATAATATAAACAAAATTCATGGTAAGCCTGTGTTGAACAGATCACACTCTGTCAGTGAGAATATGAGGTGAGAATTCAAGATGCAGTGACTTGTAAGGTGAGATGTTTGTATAAGCTACTGGTAAGGTACTCCCTAAATTTGAATTAGGAACAGTATTAAGAACTAGAATCAGGATACAGCCCCAACTTTCCTTTAGTCAGAAAAGAAACTGGCATGTACAACACTTACTTGTACAGCCTGAGTCACTGAAGACAGACTGCATCATGCCAGAGCCAGCTTAGCATGTATTTCTGTTAATACAGTATGAAAGAAGTAATTACAATACGCTTGTGTGTGTGTCTTAAACTTTTCTACTCTCCTCCCCTGGGTCAGTATGTTAAGGCSGGGAGAGAGGATATTTGCATACTCTAATACCAGTAACATTTGAGGCGTACAAGAGAATGAAAGCCAGAAAGTAATAGATGATGCAAAGTGAAGAAATTTTGATTTATGCAGAAATGTTTTTCTCTGCTTGCAGGAAAGAAACTTCAGCTGCTTTTTAGTGATTTAAACAATTGCTTTCTTGTTTCTTGTGTTTTCTTCCCTTTTGAATATTGAAGAAAATCTTAAAATAATGAGGAATGCTGAAAAACATTTTAAAATGTCAGAGTTGATGATTTATTAAGCAGCTATTAGAAGAAGTATGTAAAGCATAGTAGTTGCTTTCTGAATGTCTACTTTTTCACAGCTGATGATAATAGCTCCTTAACAGTTATTGTTGAGGGATCCATCTCCATTATTTTGCTATATTTTTAGATTGACTTGTGCTATGTGTTTCTCTTACTCAGATTKTTGCCATGGCTCAAGAGGCTCTTAAAATGAAGCTTGTATTTTAACTGTATGAATGAAAACAATAAATCTGTGTTAAATGCTTTTGACAGCTTGGAATTAAGCAGATATTTTGAGAATTTGCAAGCATTTGTTCCTAYTCTGTGACCTGTTTGTGTTACTACTACTCCTCAGCCTCAACTAAATCTTGAGGGCCAAGAGATAAGCAGGATTTTTCTCTAAGGAAGTGTATGGATGCAGCTTTAGCTATAGTGTTATTACAAAGACTGACAATACAGGAAAGTATTTCTGAGTATCCAAACACTTTTAGCTTTCCAGCAAACTAGATACACTGTTTATGAGAAATATCAATATTGTTAGAATCTAGGTATTGGAGTCTTTTAGGAATATGTCTCTTACAACAGAGAACTTAAAAATAAGGGTGGGTTRTAGGTTTTGTGAGGGTGTTTTTTTTTCCTGCTCTAGCAGGAAAAGCCCTGCTGAAGCATCATCATTACAAAAATTATGTAGTACTATGTAAAGTACACATCTGAGTACAACAGTTTGACTTTCTGGGAATTCTGAAAATCTGGCTTCTGTATACAGACTAATTTCCCCCCAGAATTATTGTTGTTATTTTTTTCTTTTCGGTACTAAAGCATCATATTTTCACCAGGCTTGCTGTCTGCACTGGATGACTAATCGTCATGGCACCTGGTGCATTCAAGCAGGCCTGTGCAGTGGAATAGTCATACCTAGTTATGTCTGCACACCTGATGTTTTATTAACCAGTATTGATTTTTTTACCCGGGGGACTTTTTTCTTCCTGAAAAAAGGCAACCTTGCAGGAGTGAAAGGCATTGCAGGGGATGAATTTCTAATGAACCCCTTCTTTCCTTTTTTTGACTCCTTTTAATGTAGCTTCATATTTTAAGTGCCTGAACTGAAATTTCATTTTAAGCAATTCCATTTTGATAAATCCTTTTAAACCTTGACTTTCTGTAAGGTTATTTTTTAAAGATTGTGCTGCCTGACTGACAYGCTTAGTAGTGCCTGTAAATTTGAGCATTTCATTATAGGTTGCAATGAAGCATGCTCACATGCAGTGAAATACAGAGAATTGAAGAGCCTAGACTATTTGAGTAATGCTGGGAGGAAGAGGGGGGAAATAAAAAGAAACCTCTGTCATAAATCAAGTAGTACCAAAGTTCTTCCTTTTCTGTTTAGCTGTAGTTCACATGGTTCAATTAACAGCAGACTTTCTCTGCATCAGTTGCCACCTTCTTTGTATCGGAATAAGTTTGAGCGTGCATTTGTGTGGAGATTTGTTTATTTGTAGGATGAAACTCCTGAGGTATCAAAGGAAAAAAGTGTTATTCTTGGAAATGTTCAATGTAGGAATGTTACAGTACGTGAAGGAAAGCAAGCCCAGTAGTTGATCTATGTGCTTAAATGCACTATCAAAGACCATTCCATAATTCAGCAATATTTTACCAGTGGCCTACTGCTGGCCATTTGCTGTGCTTGAATGTTGTTTTTATATTAATAGTGAAGGAGAATTAACAATAACTACCCTCCAGAAAACTATTATGTTATTTAAAGCTGTGGAAAGGACCTTAGAACTACTTCAGGTCTGTGTTAGTCCTTGCTTTCACACTGCATTTTTAATTTGCTGCCACAGTCCATCAGGCAATGTATACAGACTGCAGACACACCATTAGTTGTCAGTAGACGAGGGTCCTCATGACTCATTCTGACAGCTAACTTGCACTATCACAGTAATATGGGCTTGAATCCCTGTTTTATTCTTTAGGTGAGGCTAAAATAAGCTTTTTCGGTAGAGTATTTTCTTCCAGGGTGTTGCTAATCATTAATCTGGTAAACATCCTGAAGTTCATTTAATGCTGCTGTAGTTTTGGTTGTGGTGTGCTGTGTTTTTAATTAGTCTTTCTTTTACAGTTTTTGGCACTGGGAACACATTACGGAAAGGTTTATTTACTTGATGTCCAGGGGAACATCACACAGAAGTTTGATGTTGTAAGTATGGCACTATTCAGAACAGATCTACTAGGATGTAAAACCGCTGTGATGTACTAAGTAATAAATAAGTTAATGCTCTTACTATACTCAAAATCTTACCCACATATTTCATGAGCCCTCTCCCTATAATACCAGAGACAATGAGTGGTGCTTGGAAAAAGAAGTTGCATTGAATGGTTTTGTGATGAGCGCATCTCAGATTACATATAATAATCCTCGATCATGAAGACAGAATAGGAAATACATATTTATGAATGTAAAAGGCTATTACTAATTATGTACTCCAGGGGGTCGTGACTTCTGTAACATATGAGGCTGCTCATTAGGTGACTGTTGTCAATTGTTAGTGTGTGTACTATCATCTTATCTAGTTGCCACAGGTAATTGAAAATTGATTGATTGCCTTGCTGGCTCAGTTTATCTACTGCAAATATATAACGCTAATATTTTATGTGAATGTTCTGAAGCCTGGACTCTTAAGGGATTGTATTGATTGAAGAAAAAGAGGCAGACTTTTTTTTCTTATTGTAGTTCCTGGTGTTAGAGGATGAATGAAAGGGTAAATTTAAAGCTCTGTTCTAGAGTATTAAATACTGCTTTTAATTGTGGAGATTGTGGATTTTTAAATATCTCTTTTTCAATCACCTTATTTTCTGTGGGGGGCAGAGGGAGGGAACTCACAATCTTTACATTTTTTTTCCTCTCCCCACCGCATCTCTTGGCATTGTCACAAAATCTGGTGGCCAGGCATCAGTTTTTCATAGCAGTGTCAGCACTTGTCTGAGTATCTATCACAAGATGTTGGCATGTTTGCAAAGAACGTATGTTCTAAAGCTGACGCAGCTGGCTGCATGTGAGGGGTGAAAGGTTTTGTTTACATTTTTGAAAAATCTAATTACGCAGTTGTTGTGCAAAGAGGAAAAGAAGTCTCARCCAAAACCCGGCTTCCTACAACCAACCTTTGGAGGAAATTTTATATATAGCAACAATCATATTGACAATGACCTTACTGGGTATTAGTGAAAGTCAAGCTAGTGATGTTCTCTAATTACTTTTAACTTTGTGTGTACATCAGAAACACTTTTAGTGGCTCCCWTCTTGTTCTAATTACTTTATATGTACACTGCTTGCTAAAAACACAACATTTTCCTTCTCTCTAATCTGTTTGGGGAAGATGAGATTAAAATGTACCTGAATTCTTCTCTTCCATCTCTCAAGTAAAGGACTGACTCAAAGCCCATTAAAACGAAGTGGAGGTTTTCTATCGAGTTCAGGCCTTAAATGTCTTAGATTTATATTTATTCTACTCCGTGTCAGGTGCTTGGAAGGGTTCATTTGTAGAACTGCCATTTTTTTGCTAGGTRTGTGATCAATGACAGATGAGGCCCTGTTCTCCCATGTTGATCCATAAAGGTGAAATCCTCATCTTTGTGTAAAGCCTTAAGGCATTGCCTAGGCATAGAGCAAGCCATAACGGGACCTGTTCTCTACTGAAGACTACAAAACAAAATCCCTCTATCCTCTTTATATTTATACCCATCCAAATCTCCTCTGTGTTTTTTTTTTTTTTTTTTTTTAAATCCTACCAGTGGCTGCTAGGAGGGTGGTTTCTTATGGTGAAGTTAAGGCTGGCACTGACTGCTCTACAGATTTTCTTACTTGACTATCTCTTTTCCAAATTTTACCTGCTTCAAACTAAAGATTTTTGGTGGCACGTTTTCTCTCTCTTTTTTGAGGGGCGCCATGTTTTATTTTTGTGTTATACCCGAATGCTTTCTTTCTGACATGAACTTAAAGGTCTAGACTACAGACTGGAGACATGACTAGAAAAACATTTGGTGGGTTTTCCCTTCTTTTCTTCTCTTCCTCCATGCCCTGGGTATTGTGTCTCCTGCCATGGCATTGGCCATGGCCAGAGCATTCCTGGATTGTGAAAAGCAAAGCCCAAGCAGAATTGAACCAAAYCATCTCTCGATGAGAAAGCCAGTCATTTCCTAAAGCCCTAGAAAASCAAAGCATCTTTTTGTAAAGGTTCTCGGGCAAAGACTATTTTCTTTAGTAATATTTTATCTGGTTCTTTGTTGGATCTAGAATGAGCAAATTCCTCCAAAAAGCTTTTCCAGGGGTGAACTTCTGCCTTAAAGTAGTAAATAGGAGAAAGAGCTGCTAATACTGATCTATGGAAATTAGTAGTGTTGAAATATTGTTCCAAGTAAATAAAATAGGTTTTTCATTAAAGAGCAGGTAATATTACTTCAAGCACTGAAATCTTGGAATTGTTTGCAGCAAATGATGTACCCTGGGAGTGAATTTCACAAATCTTTGTTTGAAAGATTCTTTTTAGCAGGTGTTTTCTGTCTTATGAGATGGCAGAAATGAATAATAAGGATTTCAACTTACAGCCTTTTGTCTAGAAGAAATCAGTTATGTAATTCCCGGATTTGTTCTGCATTTGACTCTCTCTTTTTTGATTTTTTTATTAAGTCAAATTGAAAAAAAAGGGGGGGGGAGGTTGTTAATAAAATTACCTTTCTGTCCAACTAGTAGTTAACAGAATTAGATAGAAAGGTAATTTATCTAACTGTGAAACAGCACAGAGAGAAAACTTTAAAAGTGATTAGAACGAAATTACTCTCAGTATGTGAAATGAACTGGGACGGAAAGAGGGATTTTTATTTTAATCTAAAGTGTTCCTTAAGAACACTTTCAGATCAAAGTCTTGATGATTTTCCCTTGGCTGAGTTGGAGTAAAACAGTCTCCTAGAGCTGAGAGAAAAGTTAGGGGAGGAGGAATTACTACTTAAAGCTCTCCAAAAAAGAAAAAAAAGTAATTCATATTTAAATATGTGGAAAATGCCATTATTGCCGTCTCAGTTCTCTTGATCTTCTTTCTCTCTCCTAGTCACAGGTAACCGTGTTCAATAATATGGGTCAGCTGGAAGCTGAAAAAACCAAAATCTTGTTTTTATAGTAAATCATTCCCTTTCATATTGACTCACATTAGGATTTGATCCAAATTGTAAAGCAGAGAAAGAAATTGATCTCAAAGGACTTGCAGCATAATTACTTTTATCGTGTCTCCAGCTTTTGTGAACTTAGAGAGAAAACTGACAGGTATGTTGCATCATCTCCAAAATATCCAACTTTTGGATGGCAATCTCCCTTTTCTAAACAAGTATTATAAGAAACACTAAAATATAAAGCCTGGCAGCTCTAGAATTTTATTTATTTTATTATTTTTTTTTTTAACAGTTGTGATTTAGTATATTTTGTTTTTAAATCTTCTTTATCAGGTAATGTCCTGAGAAGTGAAATAATGTGGGTACGCCTAATCACAAGTATTATCTCTAGTGCTGCAAAGGCTTAATCATATGGTCTACTTTATGTTCCAGAAAGCTTCGTGAAAGCCTACGAGACTAACTTTGGCAATTAAAAATCTTTCAGAACAGAGCCTTTTTCCATCTTGCTCTTAACTGCTGATGTTGGATACTGGCCAGATGGACCACGGGTCTCTGCAGCTTTGCGAGTTCTGCCTTCATCAAAAGGGCAATTGGGGGACAGGAGTTTGGGGGCTTTGGGCTTTGGTGTTGCAGGTATCTCAGTGACCAGGCTTCTGTTCTGGCATGATCCCTCTCCTCCTCGCCTAACACGTTTTCAGCTTGCACTAGCATGGCCGTCTTTGACTATGTCAGATGCCTAAGATTAACTGATATGCATCCTCAGATAATATATGTTTGACAAACTGCTGTTCTCTTGTATTAGGATTCAGTGGATTGAGTGAGATGAAATGTGTCAAATGCACTGAAAATTATTACTAAAAGGCAACAACAAAAAAAGCCTGCTAACTCTACTGACAAAGGACGATGCAGGACTGATTCACAGCATGTTAATTCCAAATGCCTCCCCATCTTTCTTTTCTTTTAGACTGTCTGCAATTTATTAATATAATTATTGCTTCAACTGACATCTTGTGGTTTAAGGACTTGTAGCTATGAAGAAAGCTGTACAAACCTATTTAGCTAAGTAACAAATCAAAAACCTTTCAAAGGGCAAGAAAACCCACTGCACCCATGTTGTGGTTTTCTAATAAACATCACGCTTAGAGCAGAAACGGGAAGAAGTTTTGGCTTGTGCAAGTGTTATGCGAAGGGTTTACAAATAGGAGRGGTTTAATTGCTTGATGCTTCAGAGATGATTCATGAGTGTGGAAAACAAATGTAAATAATGTTTTAAAGCACCCTTTACTGGGAAAAAAATCAGGTCTTAACGTGCAACGTTTCTGAGGGTATTCAAGGCTGGTCAAATCTCTGAAAGAGAATAGAACAGTAAGTAGAGGCCTCTTCTTGCAGATTTTTTTTTACTGTGTATTTCTCTCCTGGTCAATGGGGTTTTTTGGTTTTTGTTTTTTGGATTTTTTTTTCCTCCTGTCTCACATTGTGTAGTATTAAACACTACTTTATAGTATTTTAATCAAAATGGCATAAACCCAAAAGGTCACTAGGTCATCCCTGCTACCTTGGAAATTCAAAAGGAAGTTGTTTCGGTTGTGATATAATTGCCCTCAGGCCTATTAAAGTTGCAGCACTTCCCTGCCTCTGCAGCGAGGGTTTGGCTTGCTTGAGGTTAAGTCAGTGGCCAGCTGGTGTTGCTGATACCTCATCAGATTGCAAACAAACGTGTGGCAGGTTTCTCCTATCTTGACAGGGTTTTGAAAGGGTTTAATTGCTAACAAGAAAAGCAGCTTTTCTAATGAAGGGCAGCTGCTGTCGTGCACTAAATGCTGTTGCCAGAAGTGTGATAGAGCCCGCTATGTGTTCTGAGAGATAATGCAGCCTCCTTCAGCGGGGAGGGTAACTTCTAGCATTTGATTGTATGATGAAGTTAGTCGGAATGGAAGTTTGCATGAGAGTTATAAGACTAAGATGATATAGGTGTCGCTTATTTTGACAGGCTACTTAAAATTCACTGTTTATTACTTTAACTACATCGTTTTAGTTGTCAGTGTCAGACTATGAAAGACTTAGTAGTAAAATGAAATGAAGCAACAGAATTTAGAATAAAGATCTGGGTAGCTCTGTGCTACTATTTGCCGGGTGTCAGTGTGCCTGTTAACAAATTGGATGCTGAAATCCCATGTTTTGTACAAAACTAGGCATGGTGCTCTGACTGTATRTTGTGATTGCAGACTCCAAAACAGAAAGTAAAAATTTAAAGTTTTGGTACGAGTGTCTGTCTAGGGGACAGCCTTACATCTGCTTGGTGAAACCTCCCACCCAAATGGGTGGTGCAGTCCTATGGCTTAAATGCTTTCTAGAGAATAATGGAGGAAAAAACTCACCCAAGCCTCCCAACACATTTCTAATAACTGTTAAATAAAAAATTATTCATGCTTGCATTTCTTTGCCTTCTTGGTGCTTAGTCCCTGAAAATAGTAGGTGCTGCTAGATTGCTCGTCTTTTACTGCTTGCTGAAGTTGGAGCAAGTGTAGCTTCTCAGCCATTGTGGATGTCCCTGTCCTATGAAGAATTTGCTGATTTGGCCGGGTGATGGTGATTGGCAAAAGGCATGTGTTCAGTCATTAGCTACTTCCTTTTTCCAGCTATCTCCAAACTGTATTGTGCCGTGTCTGTCTCATACCCACTCTAAATGCTCTYTGCTGACGTACATCTGGACTACTGGGCCAAGTGGCTAATGTTTCCATTAACAGCAGTGAAACTGCTCGTAGCTAGTTGTGGTGAAGTCTTTTATCRGAAGAAGGTCTTACAACACAGATGTTTTCTAAATCCTGACAGCATTTAAAAGCATAGGGAGGATTTGGAAAGGATTGTTTCAGAAGAATCTAATATACTGCTGAKTCTTAGAGCCGTTTTCCTTTTTGTTAAACGGCATCTTGTATCTGGATGCCATTTTCCTGTGTACCAAAGGCAGACACTTGCGTGCACATGTACCAAGTAATAGCAGTTAGCTTGTCAGAATTATTCAGAGTTCTGGCATTAATAAAATATTATTTGCATTAGAAAATGTTTTTCTAGTTAGAAGTCCAAAGCAACTGAATTCTGGAGGACRTAGTCTTTTATATAAGCTGACATTAATGACGGACCTACAGCCCTTTGTTTCCATTAACAATAAAAAACACTGCACTATTAAAAATATAGAATGGCATAAAAGGGATGTATGATAAACAAAACATGAAGGCAAAGCTAAACCTTTTTTTCCATATGGAGTAAGATATTGTTGATAATGAACTTTGTAAATTCCAAACTTTAGAAGGGGATATTTATTAGATTTATTTAGTTTAAAAGACATGATTAGGTTTRGCTCAGTTGGTAAGAGCATGGTGCTAACAATGACAAGGTCGTGGGTTCGATCCCTGTATGGGCCACTTGCTTGGGGGCTGGACTAGATGATCTCCAGAGGTCCCTTCCAACCTTAMYACTTCTGTGATTCTGTGGAGTGAATAGTGGGTGGTTGTTGCATTTCTGATGGGATGCTAAAAGTGGACAGTCCAAACTTAAGCATTTCTTGGGTGTTAATACCCTCAGAGTGGCTCATAATAAAAGTAGGTACTTCCAACCTGATTGTCTCCATTGTGATGCTGCTTTTAGGAAGCTGATTCCACTCAGTGCCCTGTGACACAGAGAAATAAAACTCTAAGAAATTTCAGAAATCGGTGATTTTTGTGTCAGAAGGTTCCAAAATGTAAACTTGAATTGGCTGATGGCCGAAGTTTGTAGTTGCTGCAGCCCTTGGCAGTTCTGAAGGTAGGAGCTCTGAAATGTAAGCAGTATAAAGTCAGAAGAATCTACTACTTTTTTATCTACACTAAATAAAGCTTATTATAAGCAAGGATGTCTACATTTTGCTGTTGTTGAAGTAGAGCCTCTTTAGATGTAAATGCATTGGGGCAGGTTGTACAGGATCTTCACCTTCCCTTTTAGCTTTCTCTACCTTACTGTCACAGTGAGGATACAGCATATGGTATGCCATTTACAGTAAGTTACAGTGCACTTTGATTCATAATTTTCACTCATATGAGTGCTTTCACCTCCTCCCCTCCATCTTTCTGATTTGCAAATGTGGGTTAGGATCCTGTTAAGAATGACAAATCTGAAGCTGATCACTGAGGATCTGTCTGCCAGGTTTTCTGAGACTTTCTCAAGTGATAAAATTGCAAATTAAGGAAGCTGCAGAGTTGGTGTCCAATGCAAGTAGAATGCTTTCAGTAAGCAGAAAATGTTTCTTCTTGCATATGGCTCTTATTTGATGTTGGGCCATACAGGTATTGATAGATGGATGTTTATGTGGAAAATGGCACTTCAGTTTTAGCTATTGGCTGAACTTCAGCTTTGACCACTCAGTATAATATTTAACTATGCCAAGAATATGCCTGATTTTGTCTCCTTCAGCCTTTCCTCTGGAAAGGGAATTCCATTCTACATAGTATTTTTGGTCTGATTCAGTCATCTGGACAGACACTGATCTCAGTGGCCGATGGATTGAAACCATCTTCTATAGCAGAATGGTTGGCAGACTAGAATAACCTTAAAAAAAAAAAAGAAAAAAATTAGTCTGGTTTCTCGTTACAGAAGCTGATAAAAGGAGGAAAACTATGTGGAGAAAAATAATGGCTTTGTAATAGCATGTACGGAGAAGCAGGGATCCTAGGCTCCATGTGGTCACGTCCTCTCTCCTGTGGTAGGTCAGGGAGGCTGGTAATCACGGCTATTGTGAAAACTTTCTTGGAAATGATGTTGGAAAAACAATGAATGACCCCTGAGAAGACTAGTCAAGAGCCTCATTACTTGTTTAAAAGCCGTCTGGTCAAAGTGCCAATAAAATAATCTCTAAAAAGAAAACCTGTCCTGAAAAGAATGTGCACTATATGACCTGCTTGGCCTCTTTCATCAGTCACTTCACTGAATAGTGGTTTATTAAGAAGTGCAGAAAATCTCATACTTTTTCTTCCTAAGGGTGGAATACTACAGAAGCTTGTTAAATGACATGAGCGTTGTTATTCTCTAGCAACGACCTATGAAATTGCCCCAGTAAGATTCATCCTCAGAAGTTTAGGTGTGTTTTTGGATTGTTCTCCAAAGCCCTATTTGCAATTCAGTAGCCTGCATGGAAAGTTAGCATCCCAAGATGAAGTTGCTGTGCTTACTGTGCTCAGGGAGCAGTCCAGAAATGAAAGAAATCAGAGGAATTGGTGAGCCTCTAGATTTTGTCAGATAGTCTTTCCCCATTCTGTGTTGGGTCTCCTGAGGTGCATGTGTATAGCCACAACCTTCAGCCCCTAACCATTCTTTAGCCATCCCTAGAGATAGGTGATGGGGAATATTGTTTCATAGGCTTAGGTGCCTTTGATATACAAATGGCAGCAGAGAAATAGAGGCAGGTTTAGCAGATTCCCTCTCTGAGGCCCTGTAGTTGCAGAATGAATGGGGAAGGCAAACTAGGGAGAGGAGAAAAAGTGAGTAGTTTTTCTATGGTACAGAGCACTTGGAAGGATATATCCTTAACAYACTGGTGCTCTAACACAGAAGAGATTCTACTCTGGATTTGTGAGAAATTAGCTAACAGTTAAGCTCTGCTTGGAAATGGTGTAGGCTTTTGATATAGATTAATTTTAAATAGTAGTTCTCACTCCCAGCAAGCATTCTGATTATGTTGCAACTACAGCAGCTTTAGGGAGATTCCCTGTTAATTTTTTTATTTTTTTCTTTGACTTTCTTTTTCCTTAGTCCCTGTAGTTGACAAACAAGATTAAGGGATTCACTGATGTGAAAAATACTGAAATCACTGTAGGCTTTTGTCTTTCTCATTTTCTCAGAACACATATGAGAGATTCCTTGTCCTCATATTCCCTTAGATTTAGAYAGGCTTTTGAGATATATTTTTTTGTAATAATTTTTATTTCATCTGCAGGAAGGCAGACCTTAATGTTGTTGTTTTTCCATGTTCCAGACTTTGTCACTCTTCCCAGCTTTTCTTCCTCCCTTTTCTTCTAACTAATGTGATCTCCTGTTTTTCATTTGGAAAGTGACAGATTCAAGAGTACTGTAGGAAAAGCACTGGAGGAGGAATTCTTACTTATTTATCAGAATTTGACTACCAGGACTGTTGAACAAAACCTCTTTGCTGTGGAAATTAGTACATTTTCATCAAATGAATATTCAAGTGTTACAATTTCAGCATATACTACTAATATTTCAGTGAGTGGTGAGCAGCTTATTCTGTAACTTTTAAAGATGCTTTTTCAGTTTAAACGTTTGTGCTGCTATATTGCTTCTCAAGTTTGCATGTGTAAGCACATAGCTATATAGTACTTTTCAAGCTAAAATATGAATCATGAGACAGCGTCGTAATTTGCTCTGAGGTGCTTTTCCCTCTACTGTGTCAGTAAAACTCCACAACTATGCAAAATATGTGTAAGTTACTGCAGCATTGCAGTGTCTGAGGCATATAAAGTGCATTGCTTCATTTTTTTCCTTTTAAAGAAAGTTCCTCAAAACAAGGGGTCTCTATGCATCAGCATTCTGAACTCAAGGGAGATGGGATGTACGATACATAATATATGTATGCTTAGCCATTGCCTTTTTTTTTAATATTGAAAAAATATTCAGCTGTTTGCTTCATTTTTTTTAACTCAAGGGAGATGGGACATACAATACGTAATATATGTATGCTTAGCCATTGCCTTTTACTTTTAATATTGAGAAAATATTCAGTTGTTTGCTTCATTTTCTGTCRTCTGCAACTTTTCAAAGTAAGAAGTCCTTAGAAAACACTCCTTTTTTGGCAAGTTAATATAATTTGACTTTCTTTTCTGGAAGTGTTAAGGTTCTCATTCCTGATAAGAAAAGGCAGCCCTGGGTGCTGTTACTCATAACTACTCCTGAATATTCAATACTTAAGGTATTTTTAGAGTCTTAAAGATATKGTCTGTTTCTCATAATTCATTGCTGGTGGTGTATGTAAAACTTMTAATTTATTCAAGTAAAAGCTGAGGAGTTGGAGCTGTGTTCAGAGCAAGTGCCTCATCGAGTGCAGAGAAAGGCTTGCATTCTCAAAAGACCTTTGTTTAATGTCATGACAGTAGATGAGGCAGTTTCTGTTTATAAATCGATGTTTTGTGCTTGTAGACCTCCACCATGGTGGAAAGAATACAAACAGAAAAATGACAGTCCCTGTTCCAGTGCATTAGCATTTTAAGTGGGTTGATTAGTCATACTGCTGTACGTTGAAGGAAGTTACCCATGCTTGTCCAKGTGAAAGTCATGGGGTGGGAAGCATGTGAATAAGAGTTGGCACTTGTGAGACAAATTGGGTTAATTTTTTGGTTACAATTTAAATACTATATGCATACAGTTTACCTGTAGTATGGAGAGCAGCTGTATAGCAGTTGTGTAAATCTAGAATGATAACTACATAATGTAGCAAAAAAGAACTAGGGATAATTTTTTGTCTTTGTAAGTGTATGGTACCCAACCTTGAGTTAGACTATGTTTGGGTTAATTCAGGAAAAGTTTAGGAGAACTGACCTTACAGAATGGATGAAAGTACTGCTTAAGTGGGTTGCATTAGTGGTGGGAGCCTCTTGAAGTAAAATGAGCTTTGCTGTAAGTATGATCGAACACTGCTTTGCTTTTCGCACTCCTAATGTGTATGCTGCTTGCCTGCTAACCGTGGCTAAAAGGCATGAAGTCACAGGCAGCTATTAAAATGTTTAGGTTCCTAGCTTGTAAATATTGCATTTTTCACGGACTTGGAGTGAATTCCATTCTTATGTTTCGTGTTCATTCCAGTTCATACCCATTGGGATGCAGTATTTGTGAAAGAATCAATTATCCATTTGTTAGTCAGAGAAGCTTTACAAATTATACATTAGCAGATTGATTTCTCAGGTTCACCAGTGGGGGACTGGTCGTATAACGTAGGTTGATGATGAGTGTCAGGGGAGAAGGAATTGCCACAAAAAACACAATTAAAAGAAGCTTTCTGAGTGGCCATGAATTTACTCCTAATTGAAGAGCTGACATAATCCATGCTAAGTGCATTTATTTCAAGCATTTTACATTTAGGTAATTGATTAGCACATGAGGTGTGTTTGTCAGTAGATGCTTGAATTTTTTTCCCCTTCACCTTTTAAATTTAGAATTTTGCAAAAGCCTGTATTTAGATCTATGTGTACAAGATGCCTGTTAGCGTCTTTCTTCCCCCCTAACTTTTCTTTCTTTCATTAAGGTAACATTTTTTTTGTTCTATAATGTCAGCTTGACATTATTGATTTTTGAACAGTCAAACTTACTTATGTTGTCCAGAATTCCAAACATGTCTCCATCAGAAGTAAAACTGCAACTAATGGAAATTCAGCTGAATGCGTTTTTTCCTTCTTTAGTATAACTTCAATACTTTGTAAAATTCTGATGCTGTTCTCAGGTTAATCAGTTCAGTGTATTTCCCTCCCTAACTAGCAGGATACTACTTAATGCTAGATTTGAACTATGTTCCGTTTTAAATATTGGTTGATATTATTTATACAGTACTATAAGTATCCCTGTGAGTTGTGTGTTCTTTGTTGATTGATGTAAATCTAAGGGCCCTGAATAAATTAAAAAAAAATTACCCAGCATAATGTTAATTAAATACTTATAAGCATTTTTTTTGATACTTTATGTGAAGAAAGTCATGGTTTTGTAGTATAGGATTTGAGATTAGATCATCTTTATTCATTGAGTAATAGCTATGGAATAATATGTTCCAAATTTTAGATTCGTACTTTGACCTCAGAGTGCTGTTGTAACTTTTATTTTGGAATAAGATGCCTGTAGCTCTGAAGGGTTTCTTAATTTCATTTTAATAATCTTTAGAACAACCAACTGACCAGAGCATATCCTGGACACGACTCTATTGCGTGATCTGTCCTCGGACTGCGGTGAGGTGATGACAGCATGTGTCCTCTCTAATTTTCAGCAATTTGTGTTTTATCAACCTGTGCCTGTTGCAGGAAGAGATTTAATTTTCTATGCATAAAAAAACCCAAAATAGCAAAAACTATTGTAGATGTCATCTGGAATAAAGCTTAAGAAAAACAAGGGAAGACGGTTGTGACTCCATGGCTGAACAGATAACACTTAACRGAGGATGAAACAAACAAACAAAAAAACCCAGAAAAAAAACAGAAGCAAAGCAGGGGAGGGGAACTCCCCAAATTATCTGTGCTCCTGTTTTCTGAAATCTCTAAATTGTCCACAGATTGTTGACAAGATATTCATATGGCTAAATTGGAAACAGTAAGTGGCTTTGACTGGCACAGCAGTAGATGTATAAAATAATTGATATTAAAAGGTGAGTTGGAGCTGATTCTGGAAGAAACTTTCTTTTAGATAACATACATACCGATGTTTGCTGTGGTCTTTGAATTTCTGATTTTCTGGATAGTTTTAGATGCAGATCTTGGATGGTTACATGAGGGAGTGTAGTTTTGGAAAGAGTTGGGTTGACTGTTACTCAGCTCTGAATAAAATTTCTGGCATGAGATGTTCTTCCCTTTTGCTAGTTTTTTTTTTTTTTTATTTTTTTTTTTTTTTTTTTTTTTTTTTTTTTTTATTATTATTATTATTATTATTTTCCCCAAAGTGTGTTTAATATTCAGACTTGACTATTTTGAAGTTCTGGATTTGTCATCACTTCTTGAGCTGTGTAACCTGCCAGAAGAGCCTTCTAGTAGCCAGTAGGGCAAATTCAACTTGAGCTTTGGAGGTGGGGAGGAATTACGATTTGCTTTGCCTTGCCTCCATCATCCAGGATTTTTCTTAAATGCCCCTTTCTCCCCTGGCTCTTCCCCCCCCCACCACCATGCATGTGTGCGCACACGCATCCTTCTTGTGTAGGTTTGACTTGCTGGGCACTATTTGGTTACTCTGAGCCCGTTTAYGCATTTGGTCTCCAGAACATGCCGTGTGACTTCCAAAAAACAACAGGTTGGTAAATCCCATCATCCTACTCTTTCCCTTCCCCTTGTATGCCAAGACAACCTAYGTAACCTATTTTGCTTACCTCCTGCGCCTCATTTTACGAGGCTCAAACTTTGTTGAAGCCCTTCACCAGCAAACCTGGGAGAGCGTTGGCCAGAGCGCTGGGCTGTGGGTGCTCTGTCTGAGGCTTCAGAGAAGCCCAGCGCACCGGTGTGGGCATGTGCGTGCGCTGATGGCAGATGCAGGCTCTGGAGAGAGGAGAACGTGGCCAAGTGAACRTTGTAACTCGGCGTGCGACCCTCTGTCAGGGTGACGCTCTTCAGGATGGACTTCTGTCATTGCCATTGCAGAGTAATAAAGAAGGAGAAGAACCTTTGTGAGAAAGCTGTGGCAGGAGCAACCTGGCTACCGCCCAGGGCAAAAAAAGATGCCGCTTTCATGGTGAATTCAGTTAAACCTTCTGTGCTGGTTCTTGCAGAAGGCTGGAGGTGTTGCCTGTCACAGAGGGAATGGTGGAGTCATGCAAGCTTTCTTTTCTTCCCCCCTCAAAGACAGACACGAACTCTTGTGCTTTGAGCAAAACAGAGGTTTAGAAAGGTGGGTGAGGTAAGGCAGGAATACAGGTATGTGCTGACAATTTTTATGAAGCTTCCAGAAAGTGAGACTGACAGCTGACAGTTTCTTGCCATGTCCTGCACTCTCCCAACCCTAGGATTAGCCAGCTGCGTACAGCGTTTGGCAGTTGGTGTTTCCGCGAGGGCTCTGACCACGGCAGCAGGCTCGTGGGTTTGAGCCTCAGTTGATGTCACCCAAACGTGTCGGCATCCAGCCATGCTGGAAGAGGCAGGCTTTCTTGTGGAGAAAATAAAATGCTGGGTTACTGCCCTGCTTAGATTGATTACTCATCAGTTGAGCTATAAGAAATACTGTAAAAGTTCAGACAGAAAATATAGGGTGATGCAGGGGTGCGTGTTGAGGGTGGCCACCGCAGCAGGTGGTCACGAAAGGTTCTGAACGGATGGGATTTCTGTACTTCTCTGCTGTTGAAATGAGACGCTTCCTCTATGTTTTCTTACGCACCTTGCATTAGCGTTGTGAGGAGTCAGGGCAGCTGTTGCGGAGTGAATGAGTTGGTCCCCCGCAAACGAACACCGATGAGGTCAGCAGATGAAGACTGGCTGCGATGCCAGAGCTGTCAAAGACGGACCAGCTTCCTGCRCTGTCGGTGTTGTGCTCGTTTCTGAGCTCAAAGCTCAGTGAATCAGCACATCTCCTCCGTGGCCAACTAAAATTTCACCAGAGGACGTGAATCAAGGCAAGCTGGTTTCGCTGCTTCCTCAGCAGCCTGCTGTTTTGGCAGACTGAATGCACAGTGGGAGGTCCAGTTGGCAGCAGGTGGTAACTGCGATACTTGCACATAATGTTTTGCAGTAAGCCGGTGTTAGACCAAGGGTGATGCCTAGTGGTGTTCCCCAGGGCTCAGGACTGGGTCCCATCCTGTTCAACTTCTTCATCAATGACCTGGGTGAGGGGACAGAGTGCCTCCTCAGCAAGTTTGCTGATGATACCAAGCTGGGAGGAGTGGCTGACACACCAGAGGGCTGTGCTGCCATTSAGAGAGACCTGGACAAGCTGGAGAGCTGGGCAGAGAGGAACCTCCTGAGGTTCAACAAGGGCAAGTGCAGAGTCCTGCACCTAGGGAGAAATAACCCTAGGCACCAG
>NW_028186779.1:4784848-4791557 GCF_003343005.1 Rhea americana
GGGGGGGGAGGCTGTTGGACTAGATGATCTCCAGAGGTCCCTTCCAACCTTACTGATTCTATGATTCTGTGATGCCTCCTGAGCATAAGGAAGCAAAAAGGTTTGCAGCATCCTATTCCCGATGCATCAGGCAAACTGCTGCAGTGCAGGATGTGGTTGTGCAACAGTGATTGGAAAAATAATTTTAGGAGTTGAAAATGTGATTAGGGTAGAGTGTTTTCCTCCTCTCACCCCCCCTCCCCCCACCCCCCAAGGTGGAGGTGAGGAAAACTGAATTTTTCCTGAGTTAGATACTTCTTGGAAATCTATGGGCAAGAGCTTTCCACAGGCTGTCAGAAGACTTCAGTTTCTCCTATAGGTTGTTCATCTGAACAGTGTTTTATGTAACTTCCATGGTGGTGTAATTCCAACTGTGATAGCATGCATAAGGACGTGTAATATTTTAGATGCAATTTTRTAACATCTGATGTGACCTCACAGCACCAGCAGAGTTCAGTGACGCTTCTTTTTCACACGAATGTGTGCTGGAGCTCTCTTTTTTCACGCTTGGAATCACGTAACTGATGTGTGTTTTGTGGTGCAGTCCGTTCAAAAGCTTATGAGAGTTTGAAATGCTGTTCTTAAATATGTAAGACAGGTTTACTTGGATGAAGATCATTCAGTGATGCTTGAAACAATTAGGTATTTGCTATGGAGGATAAAATCAGGGTCATAGCAGTTAAGAAGGTTCTCAGTACTCGAATGTAATTGGATGGGTTTTAATCAGGGGAGGATATGCATAGCATCACTCCAATAATGTTGCAAGTTAGTCCTCACTACTTAATGTAAGAATAGATACTTAGGTTAAAGCAAGCAGTGRTAGATGGTTCTAACCTACAAGGTTATATAGCAAAAGAATATCTTAAATGGATGGGAGGAAACTAAAATTGGTGCAGCTTTGAGGCTTATCTCAGTATTTGTCTAAGAATGACTGCACCTATATTACACTACAATACTTTCTAATATTAGCTTCTMTAAACACTGTTAGAGGCAAAAATGAAAGCTAGAAAGGGATTTACTGGAAGAAACAATTACCAGTATCACCATCAGACTCAACCAGGGGAATTTTTCAGTTATTTTGATGCCTCCATGCTCAGCATGTCTTTTGCTGTGTTTTGATAGCGGGAGAGGTTTGTAACGGATAGCTGTGATACASAGCATCAAACTCCTGAGTTCTAGGAGCGTGGCACTTCATAACAGCTCCAAAATCTTGGAACAAGTTGCTRGAAAAAATGTCCAGTTTGAGGGTTAGGCAAAAGCCTTTTTGTGTTTTGGCATTATTATAGAAACACCTATGTTATGGGGGGTTTTTTGATTTGTGCAACTAAGAATTATACAACCTTTAACACACAAATCTCCAGACTGGGGGGATTAAAGCATACGATTGTAAGTTTGAAAGCTTACATTTTTGTTTTTTGTTTTTGTAGAGCCCAGTGAAGATAAATCAGATCAGCCTGGATGAAAGTGGAGAACACATGGGTGTATGCTCAGAAGATGGCAAGGTACAACAAAACTATTTATATAGTTAATGAGGGAGGAGGTAGCCCTCGGTGTTCAACTTCAGGTAATGGTAATACCTGTGGAGCTAATTCCTGCGCATAACACTGCTTTGATCATCCCTTTTGGGGACTAGGCTCACCTTTGAATACTCAAAATTTAAGCCAAATATATTYTACACAAATGTGCCTTAGGAAAAGTAATTACAAGAATGTCAATAATGTAACTGGTATTAAGCTGATTAACAGCTGTGGCAGGAGGACATGTCATGTTAATCATTACTGCTGTGCCAGTTATACTTCAGTGACTAGTCTGCTGTTCCTGCAAGACAGTAGTTTAATGCTTTTCTGCTATAAATCCACAAAATTGGATTTTGTGGGCATGATTTCTGTGGGCTGGTGGTTTTCATTTTTACACACGTTATGAATGTTTCTCTTGAATTATAGAATCTTTTGATAAGCAATCATAGTTTATCAGAAGAATAAAGTGTCTTACAACAGCCACATTAAATAAATGTAAAATCAATGTATGTACAGTTTCCTAAAAAACTGGCACCTACTTCCTTGACTGAGGACATACATCATTTGTGCAGTGTATAACTAACAATTATCAGTGCTTCTCTGGAATGTTGTGCTGTGACATTTASTGGTTTTGGTGATTGATTTTCCACTTTTAAGAATGTCTTTTTTGTTTTTWAGTCGATAGTAGTCTTTTCTAATATTGGTTTGCAATGAGAAAATTTTAATGCACAGTGTGTATTTAAGCTTATTTTTGAATATAATGCTCATAAATGCAGTGCAGTAAAATCGTTTAAATCATTTCTCAATATACCTCTGACTTGCTGAGCAGAAAATTTTTTACTGAGTAGACTTGGGGAGGGGGGCAGGTGTTGGTGATCCTAATGTAACTATTCCATTCAGTAGAAGTCCTATAAATTAAAACTAAAACTGAATCTTGCAGTAGGCAAAAGGGGAAACCAACCCCTTTAGACTGTGTGCATTTTGCTTTTTTCCTTGCAAGATAAGGCAGCTTTCTTTTTTTTTCTCTCAACAGGCAGAGAGCCAGTTTATGTATCCAAGCCTTTTGTTTCTCAAAGATATCTTGATGTCAGTATCTTGACACAGTAATTGGGATACTAGTGCCTATCAAAGTAGGTTGTAGAATTTTACAGCCTGTGAGAAATGCAGCAAGAGTAACGTAATTGTCTAAGCAAGATAAGGGAAGGTTCAGTAATTGTGTAAGGTAATAAAAAACGTTGAGCTAGCATTGTTGGTTTGGATGTTTGAAGAGGGTGGAGGGGACAAGCATATCTTATGCTGCTCAGATGTAACTGTGGATTACTGGCTTGAAATATATATATTGCAGTGAGATTGCAAGTCTCACATTTTTTTCATACAATAAATTAATGTTAAAAATGAATATTGATTTTAGGAATGTGCAAAAATGTGTAATGTTTACTCTGGTGTGACTGTATTTGAAAAGGACAAAACACTATTACTTTAAATGATGAATTCTGTCTTTAATTARTGAAGTAGTTATTGTGGGTCCAGCAGGTGATCTTAACAAAGCAGTCTGACCTTTTTTTTTCCCCCCCAAAAAAAAGGGCTAATTGTGATGTTTCTGATACAGGACTGGATTCAAGGCTGGATGGAGTATCACAAGTGCAATATTAATTATATTTTCCTCTCTAAAGTCTATGGACATTGCTACCTCAGCATATTTTACACTGAAAAGTGCATCTGGAGACTTGAAAGATCTGGGTGTTTTAGAAGGTAGAATTTTTAACTTGACCCAGAAAAGTACATCTCTCTGAAAGAATCCAGGCAAAAAATAGGTGAAAACAAMTATTTGTATGTTGTGCTACTGTATAAGAATGGCAGAAAATCCTGGCGAGACAATGTAACGCTTCCAGGTTGTGGGTGGTAGCTTCATACCTCACAYGTCTGCTTACTTGCTCCAGTGGCAGTTTTTTTTTTATTGTAAAACCTTAAAACAGATGTGCAAGTGGTTGCAAGGTCATCACTCACTCAGATAAGTAGTTAGAARTACTTAACCCTCACCCCCTAAAAGCAAAACAGTTTATTTTTGTTAAATAAGTTTCAAACAAAAAAGAATATAATAAAATGACGTATGAATTTTGAGCCAACTGGGTTTATACAGTGTTTTCTGTGAACTAATGAAGACTCTGTAGAGTCTTCTCTAGACCACTGTAAAAGATTTGTGTATCTTGCCGTATCAGAATGTATCCAAGATGAGGAAGGGAAGTCAGACTCCACCACCACTTTGGTCTGTCCAACTGTAACTGGACAAGGGTGGCCCACTGGCGGGGGAAGATGGCTAGATGCTGAAATACTAAGGCATGAAAGGAGGTCCTGGTGCTAGAAAAGACCAGCACATTTGTAGACCCAGAACTGGGAGGGTGTGTGTGTGTGTGTACGTGTCTTATTTTTAGGTTTSATTTTTGCATTTCTGCTTCCTTGTAGACTGTGAGGAAATACCTGGGTCTGACTCTCAATTCTGCTGAAGTACTATTAACTCATTATATAGCAGCAAAATAATTTGCACTGTTATTGGCTTGTAAGTTTTTCCACAAAAAGAAGTATATATTATATTGAAAACAGATTTGTTCTTATGTATTTTAGTGTCACATTTCATGCCTGTAATATCATATATGTTAATAATATCTATGAATTCAGTATATTAAAAAAAAAGACTCTTAGATAGAGTGTGTTTGTTTTCCTGAGGTTTTGATCACCAAAAATTTGGCTGCCTCTTTCACATATGAAAACAAAGAAACAACAAAGTCTAGATACACTGAACTGGTTGGATGCTGGATGATTAAAATCAGAGAAAACTGGTAAAATACAATGGACTCCTATCATGAAATCCTTTTCCAGCTACCCCAAAACATCATGATTTGAGTGAGGATAGAAAGTAGAGATGGATAAATGCAATACAGCTTTGTAATATTGAAAGAATCACTTTCTCTCTGTAGAATAAAAGACATTAAGAAGTAATAAACTGTTATATGGGGTCTCTAGAGTAAACATGATAACATGTATTTTATGCTGAGTTGTTTTTTTCTTCTTCTGTTAGCTGGCTCCATTTTGTTTCTAAACTCTTAAAGAAGTATCATATTTCTACACTCCATGCAATATTATGAAAATGTTGAAAGAGCTGTTGCTAATGTTAATTTTGATTAATTAGTTTTAATTTGAAAGGCAATTTTTTATTGTTTTTGAGCAGATAGATTTTTTGAGAACTTAGAATCTTGTGCTTTAACCACTCTTTTTTTTTTTTTTTTTAAAAAAAAACCCTTCCTCCTTTCTTTCTTCTGTTTCTTACTTTTAGTCTGTTGCATTGGATGTACAGTGCCAGTTGAAAACAAAAACCCAGAAAAAACAAAATCCTCTAGAAATCAGCCCGAAGGTWTTCTAGGCTTACAGCCAGGCCCAATAGAACCCTTTGGCTGGCTTACACAATCACAGCTCCGCGGTGCTTTTCACCGTCTCCGAATATTGATTTTCCCCTCCTCCCCCCGCCCGCCCCCTTCCCCAGTCCTTTGGAGCAGTTGCTCAGCCCTAGTCAGTGCGTGCAGCACTACTTTTGAAGCGTGTTGTTAGAGACTGTATATTCACTAATGAGTGAGTAATGGACGGCGTTGATAATGCTGCTTATTAAATGTATCCAGGAGACATGCTTGAAAGGGAGATGAGATGTTTTAAAATGTTTCTTCACTTCACTGAGACTACTGAACTTTGAGCAGGGTGGTTTAATTCCTCACTGAGGTGTGGTTTCATACACTTTTTTGGAGGGAGGTTGGGAAGGAGAGGGGAAGATGATGATCCATCTTGTAGTTTACCTAAGATCTGATTTTTTGCACCATCTCCTTTCTCTGCAGAAATTCTCTAGGTTCTTGTTCAGTGATAGCTGATCAGATTTGATCTTTTCATAGAAAAATTAAGTCTCACTCTGTGGCCCGTTACTGGTACTTTTTGGCTTTGTTCTGCAGATCTTTGCTGAGTGTTTCTTGTGGTGATTTGTTTTTCTTGAGCATGGAGACCAGAACTTAGTGAAAGGATTACCTTTCCCAGAAAATAGAGCTGAATGATTAAACCTGTGYGAGAACTTTCTGAGGTGGATTTGCTGCCAGATACAATTTTTCCTCACGTGCTCCATGGGGGTACAGGGCCGTCTTTTCCCTCCTCTCCTCCTCCAGCAGCATCCATCCTTATTGGGATGACTGTGTTCCAGCTGAGGTTGCAACCATTTCCGAGAGTGGGTGGAAATCTCTTAAAATCATATTAAAAAGCAAACCAGTTACAATAGTAACTGCAGCTTTTTTTTTTTTTTAAAAAAAAAAAAACTCCTGAATTCCAGAGAAGCTGAGCTCTCATTATCCCACCTGAAAAACAGCAAAGGGAGTGTGATGTTGCCCAAAGACACCTAAGCCTAAAAGAGAGTTTTGCTTGCAAAAAGCTTGAGAAGCCCTATTCTAGGGCCATAGCATCTAAGGAGTCCAATGGTATTTCTTACATTTCATACCTTATTGCATCTTTTGTAATTAAAAAGAAGAAAGCATTTAAGAATCTATTAATTCTCTTGATACTAGAAATGTACTTTTTATGTGGAGCCTTCTGGGGGATTAATTCTGATAGGAAGATATTCTGGTGGCCTATGGTTACAATTGCAGTGCTGACAATTAAATGTAGAGACATCAGCATCRATGAGGAGGGAGGATTCTTCAAAGACAGACATTCCCAGTGGTCATGGAATAAAATAAAATAGAACTGAATGCATTTGGGAGGAGGAGAGGATGCCAAGAAAAGTATGAGGCTTGATTTTTCAGGCTAGTTTTGCTTTATTGTCACAAATTTCTCTTTTCTATGTAAAAYGTTATATGCAGCTTCCTTGAAACATCCCTGTATTGCTTGGGGAAAAAAGACTTTCCAATTCCTTCTCAGAAAGGAAAAGCTTTTAATTTGCTTTTGCTGAATGTTTCTGTGCTGCTCATACCTTACTTAGATTAGTATCTGTTAAACAGATTTGATCAGCCTCAAGCAAAATGAACTCTTAGTTTTTGCAGTGTTTGGGGAGGAAAAAAAGTTAAATACTTTTGCACTGCTGAAAATATTTAAAGATCTACCATACTAGAATCCAGAGAAGTTTCAAT
>NW_028186779.1:4791622-4866394 GCF_003343005.1 Rhea americana
TTTTTTTTCCTTGTTTTTGTTTTAATACTTCTGTAGGTGCAGGTGTTTGGATTATATTCAGCAGAAGAGTTTCATGAAACATTTGACTGTCCTATTAAAGTAAGTGCTTGTTTTAATCTTTAGTAATTGTGGTGTTACTGTCTTTAAGAACAGAGGTTGCACTGAAACTAGATGAGAGGAATACTGCTTCCTTATGATGTTATTCAAGTCTCTAGAAAATAGTTATCTATCTCAATATAAACGCCTTTGCTCTGGTTAGGTTAGAAGAAAGCTGATCCAGATTTTGTAAGAAGAATTACTGAGTTTTTCAAATACAAAAAGGCAAAGTGAAAGAGAAATTGTCCTGTTTCAGCTGTTACTTGTCTCAACATATTTCTCTCTTTATAGTTCTGTGATATAAATTCTGAGGGTTCTGCTAACTCTGAGGTCAATATTTTGCAACCAATTCATATCAGTTACACCTATCCTGGGAAAAAGCAATGGGCAGCAATGCTCATGTACCCTGTGTGAGGACAAAACTTCAGTTATACTCTGCTTGAGATAAGTGGTCTTTTTTGGCTGTTAAAAAGCACCTCTAGTAGGCATATCGGAAGATCTAAGGGTTTTTTTTTGTTGTTTTAAACAAGAAACTTTTCTTGCAGAAGGAAAAATGGTATGTGGAAATTATTTCAGTTTTGGGGGTGCTACATGTTGCTGCTGCTCATGTGGCATTACCAAAAAAAAAAAAAAGCTCATTAAGTTTTCACACACATCAGATGCAACTATGCAGCTCACTTGGCTCCCGCTGCCTTGCTGCTGTTACGACTACGTCTCCCCCAGTTGACGTGTTACACAAAGCCTTTTCTTTGGCTCTGCGATTCACCATGCCAAGCCCAGCTGATCCGTCRGGGTGTGAGGCTGGTGCTTAGTGTGGGAAGGGAAAGAAGCTATTCCAGGCCGTGTGACGATACCTGAGACTGTCGCGTGGCGATACTGGGATAAGCGTGTTCCCCAGGCAGGCGCCGAGCAGCGCTTACTCAATCCCTGCTCACTACCTGCCGTCTTGTGCTGTACGGCCCTAATTCTGTGCTTGCTGAGCTGTAGTTGTCTTGTGGAAAGTGCACGGTGAACGTCAGGCTCGTGTCCTACCACACGGAAGTTTTTTTTCCTGGGAAAAGGTAGTGGGACTTAAAAAAAAAAAAAAAAGAACTGAGAGTCTGAAAGAGTTAGTTTCTGCTTCAGAGGCAGAAGTTGGCTGTAATATGTGATATTTGACAAAGGGTTATCTAGTTTAAAAATTGATGCAGTCCTCCCTGCGATTTGTGAATTTATTTCAACTTCTTCTCCCCCCTCCCTTTATCCTCAGATTGTTGCTGTTCATCCTCATTTTGTAAGATCTCATTTCAAGCAATTTGTAACAGGAGGAAAAAAGGTAAGCAGTCATAGCCTAATGAACTTAGGCTACCTTTAACCAGCTTATAGAAATAACTCATATTTATGATTTTAACCCTGAAAGGAAAAAAGTTGTTTTCCCCTTTCTAATTATGCCTTCTATTCCAAAACATTCTCATTTCATAAAAATTAATTTCAGAGAAAGTAGAAAATGCACTATGTTTAAAAAGAGGTTGTAACAAATTGAACTGAGAATAGGAATGCTTTTGTCTTCATATTCTGACAAAAGTCATTTGCGTTTTTTATGCCAGATTTTCTCCATGCTATTCAATTTGTTGAAGTGGGAACAGAAGTTAGACCTTAACACAGACCTTTTAGTCTGTTTGCTGGTCTTGAATTTTTTTTTCTTTTTTTTTTTTTTGCCTTACATTGTTTATTAAAGTAAACAATCTCAGGTCCTGAATCACATCTTATTTGGCGTTTTTTTAGTAATTCAGGGAAGCATATTATTACTGGCTCTGGGTAAAAAGCACAAGCTCTATTCTAAAGTCTTCTTGCCCAGGGCGTTGTATCTGTAGGACAAAACTTTTGGTTTGGGCAAGTTTGGTCTTTTAAATGTGTGTTACTGTGTTTTGTTGGTGTGGGGTGTAATTTCTGACTTCTAGAAATGTAGGGCTCTCACAAGCCCTAGAAATATCTTGTATCACATTGTGTGTTTTGACCTAAAATACACAAAATTGAATCTGAAAGACTTTCTTGAATTCATAGAATTTTGCTGTTGTCTTCCCTTATGAATTAAGGATAATCAATGCTTGCTTGTAGACTCATCAAACTGAATGYAGTGGATCTCCCTTACCAGCATGCAAGAAATACTGACTTTTAGTGCTGAGTACAACTTAATTCTCATTAACAGTTCAATATGTTTTGAAGAATTGCTGTTTTTCAAGATAGTGTGTCTGTTTGACAGCTGTTGTCCTGAAAATAATGTACAGTCAATGTATGTCTTTCTCAGCCACAGGTTTGTGAAGCTTTTTAGTACTGATAAAAGTAGCATGGAAAGAGAGAAGCAGGGAATTAATAGTAGAGGGCTTCGTCAGGTGGTAAAAGAACTTGGATTCACCTGATGCCAAACAGAGAAAAGCATCAGGGAGTTATCACATTCTCTTTGGTTATGTTTGATTACTTGACAGGTTGTTTCATATTCTGTCCTCTGGGGAACGGTATACTCATTCTTAATACATTCNTTTTTTTTTTTTTTTTTTTTTTTTTTTTTTTTTTTTTTTTGGCTGAAGAACTTTCCTCTTCAGAAAAACTTTAATTGACATCTTAACATAAGGTATTTAGCATTGAAATAACTCCCTTGACACCTGTAACTTGATTTTATTGATACATAAATCCAACAAACAAAACCTCTCAGCTAGTGGTAGAAGCCTTTCCTCTTCTGCCCTCTCAGCCAGAAGAAATGTATATGCCTGTATAACAACAACAAAATGCTCTGAGAAAATTCAGAAAGTTAAATTCCGCTTACTTATTTGTCTAAGATACTTTTTCTGAAAAGAAAAAGCCTTGAATAACATCCTTACTTTTTATTCATCCCTCTCCTTAAATATAAAGCAAAGAGTTATGTGGGAGTAGCAGAGAGTGAGTGCACAAGAGAAGAAAAGAGGGCCTGAAGCAGGCATCTCAGTCCCCTCATCCTGTGCCTGCAGGTTGCGTGGTTGCGTGAGCGCCTTTGGGTAGGCGGCTGGGACCTCGGTGGCTCCCAAGATCTCCAAGCATTTGCCTTTGTGTGGATACAGTGACTTCAGCTGCTTTACAGGCAGCAGTTGTTGKAGGCATCCCAGGTATCTTCCTCCACCTGCACAGAGACAGGGACAGCAGCGAGCACGAGCTGCAGGAAGGCTGAACTCTTCTGGGTTGTGGTGCTAATGTGGAAATAAGGCTGCCTGTCATTTTAGGGTAGTCTTAAGGGGAAAACCTTTGCTTGTGACCCTTACAGGATGCTCTCTGCCTGAGTGTAAAGGATATGAGCTGCTTACTCAAATGGCGTGGGGTGTATCTTTGTTTTCTGGTGTTCTCGGAGATGGTAACATTATGCATTTCATCATTTTAAATGATATTTAAAAAATCATTTGCTAAGATCACTTGAGGAGAGATTCGGCACTTCATGGAGGGCCTTGAATGAAATATGGACACTTAATCCCCTCCAGTTGCACTGCCAACATTTTTGTTTTGGCAGATGAAAATGATGTTCTTGTTTTTTTGAATTTCATGTTGATTTTTGGCTTATAGTGAGAAAATCAAGGACAGTCAAACTGCATGTGCACATGGAAAGCAAGAGCACCTACCACACACCAAATTTAATACCATTTTGTCTCATCTTGAGAGAGCACTTAAAAATCTGCTTAAATATATTAACTTTATAGCCAAGCATCTACCTGAGTAGGATCCTTTAATATGGGTACTTTCATGAAGTGGGCCTATAACTGTAAATTACCATATGGTTAATGTTTTTGAGGAAAAAACAATTCCTCAAAACTGAGGGATGGAGACACTAGCTGATGTGCTTTGGAGGGGTATGATAGGGCTTCTCGTTCCAAACACTGGAAGGTGGTTGGAACTTGCTTGAATTGTGGTGTGATCCTGAGACTTACCATGTCTTAGAAATGCAGCCTGACCTGCAGCTGACTTAAGAACAGTGATTCCTGGGGGAACAGTTTAGATCATTAGACTGTTGGATTTTAACTTTACTTAKGTTAAACTATGCATCTGTTTATATAGTTACCTAAATAGACATGGGCTAGAGTCCTTCAAKAGATTTAATTGTTTTATGATCTAATTAGCCAAACTAAAATGTTTGTTTATTAAAACATTTATTTTTATAAGGAAAGAACTTTCATTAAGCTCTGGAATATTATTGGGCCTTCTACTTTTGCCTTTAAAAGCCCCCCCACTTTACTTTTTCCTCCCCCTCTTTACTTTTTTAACCAATGAGTATCATGTATGCCTAGAAAAACAGGCTGGTATTGCGGAAGTGTTGGCGTGAGCTCAGTGAGAAGCAATAGGTGCCATACAAAAAAGAAGCATTCCCTCACTCCCCTCCGCCTTATCTCTGCAATTAACTACAGCACCATTGTGATGACTTGGTAGATGATGGTAACCCTGCAATAATAATACTTTATATTGTAAATAACAGGGCATTCCTGTCCAGAGCAGACAGTAGAGCTTCAAAGCAAGGGAAAAGACAAATACTGTGCTATTGAAGGCCATAACCTTCTACCTTTTTAAAAAGGGTCTAATCTTAAAAAATAACAGGGTAAAAGCTAGCTAAATGGGGGTGGTAAAGCTGCAGTAAAGGTGTTCTTTACTTAACTCTTAGAATACTGGTCTTTCCCAACATACCAACTAAATGAATGTTATAGCACAGTGCAAGTGTCTATTATATTTGGAGGGTTAAAGAGGTAGAACCAACAGAGAGGGAAGATTGAATAATGGGGATCCAGCACAATTCAGGAAATCAGTTCTGAAACAAGTTTGAGAGCAAAATATCAGCATCTTAGAGGATGGGGCTTGTACTTTGCCTAGAGCATGGATTTTCCATAATAACTGTTGATTTGAGCATCTAATTTGAAACATTTTTAATAAGCTGTATTTTAAGGGTTAATGAGCTGAGATAAATGTGCAAATTTTGACCCATGACTGTCAGCAGTTGCATCTCTATCTATAGATATATAATTATATACATGATATCTTTATATAGGATAAATATATAGAATGAATCTGTATTTTTGGAGAAGATACGCTGTGAGAACCAGTTTTAAAATGCAGATATGCCTCAACATATTTGTGTGTTCCCATTTATCTTCCCGTAATTAGTATCTGAGCATATAGATATCCATGTTCAAGCATTAGATTCCCCTTCTTGTGGAGAGAGAATTTAGTGCTGCCTGGGGCTAATTTAATATTTAAATCTAAAATAAAATTTTTGTTTTGGAATCCTGGACGGGATCCACAGAATCTCCTGCCTGAGACACAAAAGAAAATATTCTGAATTCTTTTTCACTCCTGGTAGCGCAACTTTATATGCATTGAAAGAATAGCGATCCTGAACAATGCACAAGCAACACCATTCTTGTGAAACTGCAGCTGCTGTTACGGGCGGTGGCATATGTGTGTTAAAGTCAAGTCTACCAGGGAATATATATTTTTTTTTTAATTGTCTACTTTTTAGTGTCAGCGGATGCACTTTGCTTTGTGAGTAAGTAGATGACCTTTACCTCTGAACCCTATGATATGAACTTCATAATAACTGGTTGGACTACTTTGACAAATTATTAAATTGTCAGGATGCTGTTTGCAGCACAGTCCATTTTTAGAAAGCAGGTAGTCAGCTGTTTGGCATTACGTTGGGTAGAAAAGTACCAGACAAGAGAGGCAGATTGCTTTGAAAGCTATAAAATGTCAGTCAGTAAATACTCAAAGGTCCGGTTTAAGTGAAGAAAGAGTAAATACTAAGGCAATTTCTGTCTACGCATTGGATAATTTACCATAAACAGGAAACAAACTGTAGCAGCAAGCAAGCCACAGTAGTATGGGTCTACGATTTGTGTATTGTGATGTATAATGCCAGGTTGTAGCCTACATTATTCAACAAATGAGATTTTGATCTATAGTGATGTGTTCTTTGCTTAATAAGCAGATGTTTGACTGTGTTTTACAGATGCGCACTTTATCTTGAAAAACAAAAAACACTCTCCCTGTTCTGTAAGGGACAATTTTTCTTTGGGTAAAGAAAGARTGAATTGTAGTCCTGTCTGAATATAACCTATAGTTGGGTGTTTTGCAAACATCTGATGGAAGACTTCTTTCAGGACTAAGGTGACAAGCAAAGAGGATCGAAGTATATGAAATGTATGAGTTTGTGTCTCTGCCTGCAAGACTTCCGAAGTCCTTGCTTGATCTCCCTTGACTTCTGCTGCTGCCTCTCTTTTCCTCTCCTTCTCAGCTCCTTAAACCACAGAGCTTTGTGCCAACACAGTCTTGCCAATATTTTAGTTGCCCACCTTCGGTTGAAAACTTAAGGCCCACAACAGCCTCTGCCTCATTTGAACTCATCSAGGCCAGTCCTAGTCCAAACACAAGTGATGATTTTTCGTGTTGCTGTGTGTTTTCCTGTGGATGCAGAATTAGTGTGTTGTCTGATGGCACGCTGCTCTGGGTTACTCTAAGTTATCTGTTAATCTGGGCTGTGCCATTAAACGTTGCTCATTTTATTGTTAAAACAATATGGATCTATACTGATCACTTGCAACCATGACAGTAATGTGTTAGGTTTTTGTGATCTTGCCAGGCTGAGGAGAGAGCTGGTGAAGCAGGTGCCAGAAGCAGAACAAACACCACAGGTGTGGTGTTCGGGCTGGGCTCCAGTCCAAGAGAGACATGGAGCTACTGGAGAGAGTCCAGCATAGGGCTACGAGGATGATCAGAGGGCTGGAGCAYCTGCCCTRTGAGGAACGGCTGCGAGAGCTGGGCCTCTTCAGCYTRGGGAAGAGAAGCCTGAGCGGGGATCTTATCARTGTGTASAAGTACCTGAAGGGAGGGTGTMAAGGGGACGGGGACAARCTCTTTTCAGCTGTCCTGTGTGACAGGACAAGAGGCGATGGGCAGAAATCGAAGCACAGGAAGTTCTGCCTGACCGTGAGGGGGAATTTCCTCCCTGTGAGAGTGACGGAGCACTGGACCAGGTTGCCCAGAGAGGCTGTGGAGTGTCCTTCTGTGGAGAKCTTCAAGGCCTGCCTGGAYGCAGCCCTGTCTAACATGCTSTAGGTGCCCCTGCTGAGCAGGGAGGTTGGACTAGATGATCTGCAGAGGTCCSTTCCAACCTTACCGATTCTAACAGCCCTCTGAAGGTAGGCTCATCTTTGCATTCAGGCAAGCAAAGAATAGACAAGAGTAAATATAGAGGGGCTTTGCCTAGTTTTATTTGGCTGAATGTGAAAATTTAACATGACAGTGCTGCAATAGGGAAAGAAAGGGAGATTCTACAGTTAAAATTCTGAAATTCTCAGCCTTTTTATTTCTTTGCATTAATTGTCACAGAACTCTTAAGTATTTATGAAGAAGGCGCTACACTGAAACAAAGGGATTGTGAGGAGTAAAATGCACGGGAAATGTTTTGCACATGTGGTGCCATGCATGTTGCTTCAGTGAAAGCATGTTTCCTCTGCCTCAGAATTACTTTATTTCAGTGTTTTGAAGGCATATTTGGGGGGGTGGGGTAAAATCTAATTTAAATTATTTCACTCTATTGACACTACTAAAGCTGCAGTTGTTGGCCTCTTTGTTCAGGGGATTGAGAATTCCTATACGTAGTTTAAAGACTGGGATTACATGTAATTAGTGTTAATGCTAATTGCATGACAGGCTCCACTAAATCCAAGCACCAGTCTCGTCTCTTTACTGGACGCACTCTACAAACAGCATTCTGCGCTCTGTCCGAGGAGGCTGAAAGATACTTAGAGAGGTATTCACTCATCGAAGTGAATTATATCAGCTTATTCTTTAAATCAGAAATTGTCCTACATGGCAGCCTTATATCATGCATTTCAATGTGTCCATTCTTTTAATGATCTGATTTTTAAGCCTAAGCAGTTGTGAAGACTTTCAAGACCAGCAAAATAATTTTAGTAGTGAGCTACTGGAAGATTGCAATGTACTATCACGAAATATGGGTGAGGAGCCTTGAAATCAAAGTTCAGTTTATGTTATTGTAGCTATATTACCATGTTGCTGTACGTGCAAGAGATGCTGGAAGTGTGTTTTAAGTGCTACTCTGTTTCAACAAAGGACAGGAAAGATTTGCCAGCAGAGATCAAAGAGAAGAAGACACAAACTGTATTGCAGAGAATGCAAGAAAGTCATTTTGTGGCTGCTGTTGAAATATAAGTACTGTGAATGCTGACTGCCAAAATGTGGGATTTATGGGAAATAAAGCCCCAAAATATTTTTTCCGTATGAAAAAGAGGGAGGTGGTAAGAGTCCCCTTCAGAAACAGTGGGGTTTTTTGTTATGTGTCTAGCTTCTATTGAAGTTTTAAGTAGCTTTCTGGTGTGATAAACATTTCAGTATGAAGACAGAATGGAAGACTAAGAAATAACTTAGTCTGCGTCTTTGAGAGAAATGTGTTCGGTGCATAGCAGTTTTGAAACATGTAGCTAAGTTCTACGTTCAGTAACTCAGTTTCCAAGTGTCACTGTTACAAGAAATAATAAATTGCATTCTATATCAGAAAATAGCAGGTAATTCCATTGCAGATAAATTAGTAAAATACTAGTTGAGTTTTTTTTTTAATGAAGCCATAATTTTAAGTACAATTTGGTGTCAGTGTTAGACCTATTGCACTTCTTGATTATAAAATGGGGGACTTTAGAGTGCTCTAGTAAGCTGAATTGCCTCTCATCTTTGTTACAAACAATATCAGACTGCAGTCATCTGCTGCCTTCGTTTGAGAATTCAATTAAGCGTGCTCTTGTAGTCAAGCATAGACTGAGGCAGGATTTTTCTTTTCTTCTTTTTCTTCACCAGGTCTTTCTTAGGCTATTTACTTTTTCTTTGCAGTTTTCTACTCAGGTAGAGAGGCATGAAAAAGCATAATACTCAATAAACCATGAGAACTGAAAAAATAGCTGAAAAAAATCATTCCAAGCTCGCTCCGAATCTTATATGTAACAAACTTAAATCAAGATCCAGTGATAAACGGAARAGTTTCAAACTGCAGTTAATATAATTGATATCAGCTAGTTTTACCTTTCACGTCATGCACATCAGTTTTAGCAGCCTTGTTCAATGTGTCCAGATGAAAATACTACGTATTTGCTGCCACCTGAATTGGAATATATTGAAAGAAGCATCCTAGCAGCAATTCACTTTTTGTCAAATCTCTTTTGAGGAGTTTGGGAACTATGAAATAATTCTCAAGTCTAGCTCAGCATGGCACTGAATTCTAGATAACATCCTCTGCTTCTGAGTCGAGCTGATTAGTTTGGGTTAAGTACTGCTCACATGTTTCACATCCACCTAGTAGGCTGCTATGGCACATGCCTCTGTATGGCACTGTCTCTTGAGCGTAGGTGCTCTCCCTTGCTTCAATGACCTTGTCTTGTTTGCTCTGGAAGAGCATGTCCCTTAGGAGATTGGTTGAGTAGCCTTTTTATAGGTGGGGAAAAAATACCCTTGGCTCTCCAAAAGGTGTGCTGGGTGCATGTGAGCTTTGTTAAGGGCACTGAGTTATTTTGGTGGTGTTAATGTTGCAGGAAGCACTTAAGTAAAAAGTTTGATGTCTGCAAAACTTTCCGATAAACCATCCTAGAGCGACTGGTTTAAACTTTGAAGGAAAATGTTTGTCCTTTGGTGCCCTCTTGTGGCTCTAGGATAGAGAAACAGTTTGAACAATTGCCATTAAAAAAAAATAAACAAGTAGTTTTTCATAGTTTTAAATCTTTGTACAAATATGGGTTGGGGAGGAAGCCGTACATAGTAAAGCATGTACAGCTGGATCTTAGATGTGAAATGTTAGAAGTGTATTCATAAAAAAAATAATTCAGTGTAGCTTTTAATTTAGGTTTTAATGTTTTAAGTGCTGGCACGCAGTCATTTTACACTTCTTAATAGCCCTAGTGTGCTCTTGTGAGGTTCAGGTTGTGCATGTGTCTCTGCGTACATGCCTGCGCTCAGGCACAGGTTGGCAGGGCTGGTGCCTTTGGACATAGCCTTCCCAGACACTTCAGCTTCTTGTCTTAGTTTATCCCTCCACATGCTGCCCTTTGCATCGCTCAAAGGGATTCCATGTTATAATCCTATTAAATAACTTCCTGAAACCATAAAGAAACGAGTAAAAGAGTTGGACTGTCATGCAAACTGTCTGCAGATAGGTTTGTTCATTTGCTATTGCAAAGCATTTCATGATATCCTATTTTTTCAGATATTCTATAATAATTTAAAATCCTTGTTTGCAGAACCCAGGATTCCCAATCACAAAAGATTTACAATCAGCAGCACAGTCAGTGCAATCTGCATGCGTGGGTTTAATGTGCAGCGTATCTATCTAGAGCCCAATCAAAGGGCATATAGTTCTGCATGAGGGCTAAGCCAGAAGCTTCATGCTTGGAGATCTTAGGTAATTTTGTCTGACAACCCCCAGACATGTGGGACTTAGTTTTTCTGTCTCCTGTTTTTTGGTGGGAGGAAAGATCCCATCACCGAATCAGTGGATGAATGTGAGATGGTCTGCTTTCTTTACCAGCTTTCACATGTAACTGTTGTCACTAGCTCTGTATGTTTTAAGTTCTTAAATTCCTTAATCTCTTTATCCTTAAAATGGGAATTAGTGTATTTAGCCTTGTTTGGAAAAGCTTGATAGCAGGGATGCTTGTTATTATTAAAGTAACTTGAATTCTATGATTTATAAAGTTCCCAACATTAATTGTAGTACATGAAAATATTTGCTTGTGTTTGCTTTTGATTTGTGGTAAGTGTATATTTTTCCCGCCCCTAAATCAGAGCAGAATAAGAGCAAAAAAACATTTTCAGTGTTTACATACAGCACTGCATTACAGAAATGTTTCTTGTTGCACTTTTTTTATAGTTGCTGTTATATGAGAGAGGTTGGATGAATAGATGGAAGCCTTCAGTTTTACATGAAGGAGAGGGAAATATAAGAAATGTGAAATGGAGAGGACACTTAATTGCTTGGGCCAATAATATGGTAAGTATGTCACTGGTAAATGGACAAAAGTTACACCACACTGATATTAGTAAATGTTTCAAAATAAAGTGCCTGCATATTCCCTTAAAAATAATACATTTGAAGAGTCCAGTATATAAGACATTGAAAAAAAGCATTTTAGATATTTTCTTTACAGACAACTCTGCTGCTGGCATTTCCTGCTGGCTATTCAGCGTTCTCCGTATAACTGCCTGCTTCTGGAGAATTGAAGAGAAGTAGCTGTACAAACAATCATTAGGGGTAGTTGCCAGTACGTACTATTGTAAAACAGAGTTTTCACCACTGAAGCAAGCTGCCTGAGGAAGTAATGCTAATGTAACTCCTTAAAAAAAAAACAACCAACCAACCAAGCAACCAAAAACCCTTATAATTGTGTGACAATTTTTGTACGTATTTCTAATGCCAGTTGAAAAGACTTAGGAGAAAGTAGGTCCTTTTTGCTCTAATTCATATTTTAAAGGAAACCATCATTGTCATGCTGAGTGTTGCATTTCACCTCTCATTGTAAATCTAATTGATGGGTCAGGGTCTGTATTTTGAAGCTCAGCAGTGAGGGGTACGTTTCAAGTATGTAACATGTCTAGGTCCCAGAGTTTTATTTTCAAATATGACTGAGACTTCTGAGAACATTAGGTTTTTTTTGCCCCTCAAGGCGTGGTTCCCCTCCTAAAGGGAAGCATTTATTAAAAAAAATTTTAGCAGTTGTTCTTGCTTTAAAAACAATTTTATGTTAAATTGTTGAAGGTAGACTTTGTGTTTATGTACTCCCCTTTAAAAACTATTAGGTTTGAAACTTCAGCAAATGCTTGATCTTCATGTCATTAACTCTTTTGAAGGTTTATTCTTTTCAGAGTCATACAATTAAATATATATTCTAGGTGAATCTGCTGGGAATAGATAGGACAGTTGAGGAGAGCTATCCCTRGAGATGATGTGCCACATCAAAACACAGCATGCTAATAAAATGTTGAGAAGCATCTGTCAGAGACAAAAAGCCATGGTCAGGGCCTATCTTTCAATGAAAAATAAGTGACACTTGCCCTCCAAAAGATTAATATATTTGGTTATTAGTCTTTCCCTTCCCCCCACCTTTACCTCTTTAAAATTTTCTCTTCTTCTAGCAAGGTTGAGGGAGAGTTATTGCTTTCTTTTTTTATTATTTTTTTCTTTTCTCTCTCCCCCCCCCCCCACCCACCCAAGTCATTAAGGGAAAATCTTATATAGCCTTGCTTCTTATTGTACTTTGCATTTAGCTACCTAATTTTTATATTCTTGAGCTTTCTGGATTTTTTGATGCTCGGTATGTGAGCTTGTTAGGCCTTGGATATTCTGAGATCAGCTCCAGGTTTTTTAGGCAAGACCTAATTCTGCTGTTGGATGTTCATGTAACCCATGTCCGTTGCTGTGCCCGCTTCCCCTTCATCTGTGGCAAGAGTGAATTTTACAGACTGAGGGACCTGAGGACCAAATCCTTAGAGGTACTAGGCTGCCTAGCTCCCATTAAAACAGGATTTTGGCTGCTTCGTGGAAGGAAGGCAACTCTGGAAGTCTTTTCAGTTCATGACCTGAATGGCACACTTTAGCTACAGGGGATTCCTCGCTGTCATAGTGGGGCACTTCAAAAGTAAACTAGTCTACCTAATGCAACATCTGCTGCCTTGAAGAAAAACGGAATGTGTCATTTTTATTTGAAAACTGACTGTAGACAAAGTAATAAGATTAATAGAAGACAACTTCATTAAAACGCAGATCAAACAAGATTGCATGTTTTATCAAATGAGCTTAGAAAACACAAAATATAAGTTGCTTGTTTATGTTACCCAGAGATCTGGGCTTTCTGCACTGCAGAGTCTGTATACAGTGTTTTCTCTGAGACCGCAATGACTGTTAACTTCAGAGCTGCCAAGAGGAGAGTGTYCCACATTCGCAGTTCTTCAGTGACAAAGATCACTAAAGAAGCCCCTGCCCATCCCTGGCTGCATGTTTCTGCCCACCCCTAGGCCATTTACTGCTCCTTGTGATACGGATTTAAAAACAAAACAAAAAACCGCTGCCTTAGACCATGACCCCCGCATGTGGACTTGTTGACTTATGAACAGTTGAATCAGTACAGCAGAGGACCTAGAAACCTGCAAGGGGGGGTGGGGGAACTGAAAGAGGCAGGGGAATTTCTTAAATCAATTTTGTCACTGCAGAAATCATAACATGGAATGGCATCCTGGACACTGACCTTTCAAGGTCCCTTCCATCCGCTTTTATGTGATCATGAGAGCTGACTTGTGTGCTTGGTGAGCTTAAAGGAAATATCTAGCAAAAAGCTTCATTTTATTTAGGGGATTTCTATGTTTAAATCACTAAGAAACAAGTCATTACTTAGCATGAAATTAATCTCTGTTTTGTTCCTAGAGAGGTTGCTGTTCACCTTTTCTAAGTAACATGGAAAAATCTGATTAATGGTTGTTTTGATTTTGTCTAAAATGACTTTAATCTTCCTTTCTTTAAACCTTTTTTTTGGTTTAGTCGTTCAGGAGGCAGTGAAAAATCACAATAAAGAAAACTAAGTGTCGTTTAAATATGTTTGTTTCTGTTGTATTGAGTAAAGAGTAGAAATGCACGTTAGGAGTAGTGCAGGTTGGCTTCTTTTACCTTCAAGAGTTGCTATTTCATCTTTTCTTTTTCCAAGGTGGAAATTTCTGCTTCTCTGTAGGGATTATTTTGGAAGAGCTGTTTTTTTTATTATTTTTTTTTTGTTTTTTTGTTTTTTTTTCCTTCAGTAGTARCACCAGCCCAACATGCTGGACTGATTCATGACTGGCATTGGTAATCTGTCACTCATTCACTGGTTAACTTTTCATTTTACATGTCAATTCAAAATATCTAACTTATTCTAGTCTCCTCATTTCTTTTGTCACCTCTTGTGAGATGATTGCTCTCAGTATAAAGTGCTTTCCCTGTTTGTACAGACCTGCCTTGAAACTTATGCCACAAATTGTATCACTAGCTTACTGTACAGAATAATCTGAGTTGTGGTGAGTAGGAGTTTGTCAGATTAAATAAAATTTTCTTTTATTTAAACTTTCAGGGTGTGAAGATACTTGACATGATCTCTAAGCAAAGAATTACCAATGTGCCTCGAGATGACATAAGCCTTCGCCCRGATATGTATCCCTGCAGCCTTTGCTGGAAGGATAATTTAACGCTGATTATTGGTTGGGGAAATTCAGTAAAGGTACAATTACCTGTCTTTGTAATAAATGCTTGCTGTTATCACAGAGAAACAGAGGATTATTTCTGAAAAGCAAAGACAATCGAAAAGAATAGAATTTGGTTTGACTGCAGTGTACAGAACTCCTGCTGCCATAGAAATGTCATTGGACTGACCCTCATGAGGAGGAGTGGTGATAGACACCCAGCGGTCAGACAGTTTTCCGTGTGTGACAACACAGTGAATGCAATCCTCAGGGACGCTTCTCTCCTCTRTGCCTTGGAGAGATTTCCTCTTTTGAAAGCTTTTAGAGAGCTGTTGTGAATTCATTTCTTTTGATTAGCATTAAGGAAGAACAGTTTACCATGAGGTATTTTTTTTGGAGGGGGTTATTTGGGGGCGGAGGGGGTTGTGACTGATAAAACAGCCACGTAATTTCAGTCAACCATGGAAAGGAAGGGAAGAGAATGTTGAAGGGACAGGCTGGTTTGAGTTTTGCTTTGCTTTCAGCAGGGAACTGGCRTTTCAAACTTGTGCACTGCAGACTGCCTATATGATTTGCTCAGACCAGCACCTGACACGGCTTTGCTACAAGCCTGTTAGGTGCTTTCTAGTAATAGATTGCTACAGCATTGCACAGTGGGAAATTAAAAGTACTTGTTAGAAGTAGATGGAAAGGAAAGGTAAAGTGTTTTTGAATTTTAAAAATCAGCAGGTTTGTCTAAGTTTGGCATCTATCCCATGTCTTATGCTTGCTTTACAACACTTGGGTATTTGCATTTCTTTAAATATATATAGTCTCTTCCTCTTATTGTGAGTTGCAATAGCATATTCTTACTGAAATAGTAAGATATTGAGATACTAAGTTTGAGCAGATATGAAAATAAAGCTCACATGTACTAGTGTAAAGCAATAGCATTAAGCAGATGCTTTTAGATTTCTCTCTTGTGATCTGTTATCCTTCTCTTCTCCCAGTATGTTTATAAGGCTGTGGGCTACAGTCACAACTTTCCTATCTTGTTTTCTTCTTCAATGATGTATCGTCGCTATTTTACAGCCTGTGTTTTTCAAAATACAGAAATGCATGTCCAAGATGCCTCATAAGGAAAGGAGTTTCTGGGAAGAGTTAATATTATTTTATGAGTTACAGTTTGTTCATCGTAATGATCCAAATCTATTTCCTAGATTTGCTCAGTAAAGGAACGGCATGCCAGTGAAATGCGTGACCTTCCGAACCGCTATGTGGAAATAGGTATGATTGTATGAATGTGCTCTCCTTCTCAAAATTAGATAAGCTTTGAAAGGTCTGTTTTAGCATTCTAGCCTGAAAAGGCTGTTACATTTCAGAGGCAATGTGTAGTTATAACATAAATGTCTCCTCATTTTTAACTGGTGAGGTTGTCACAATGTCCTCGTGTAGTTTTTTGTAATCTCAGTCAGTCTGAAATGTTGTGCTCTTCCAAAATCAGAGATCCTTGTGTGAARAGTGGATGCATAAACTTTCCCTTCACACAGATTCCTACAGAGAATG
The DNA here is from genome assembly GCF_003343005.1 of Rhea americana. Taxonomy (NCBI): domain Eukaryota; kingdom Metazoa; phylum Chordata; class Aves; order Rheiformes; family Rheidae; genus Rhea; species Rhea americana. The sequence continues at coordinate 4,807,514 of NW_028186779.1, forward strand.
TGTCTTCATCTTGGCTAAATAATAATCACGGTAGCATATTAAGGAAGAAATAGACCTTAGTTTGTGTGTTTGACTTTATCATTCATCACTTTTTTTAACATTTCTTTGTGTAGTGTTAGAAAGTTGGTTTGAATTTTCCCTTGTTGCCTTTTTTGCTTCTGCATTTTCTGTCTGTTCTCCTTTGCTTTCTTATTTCTCTAGTTTAGATAATAAGAATAAACTTCATTGTTGCTGATTAATGGAAAAAAGTCATGATAAAAAATGTATATGAAGTAAAGCATAAAGTGGAAGTTGAAGGAAATGTGCTGAGGGGAGAGGGGAGGTAAACAAAAAGTTTCCAGTGTGCTCAGAAAAAAATTCTGTTAAGGAAGGATTTGTGAAGARGTAACAGTGGAAAGATAAAACAGGCCTTCTGGGACTGCAGAGCAGGGTGGACCATGGCGTGAAAACTTCTATGCTTCCTTGGCTTGCCTGTAATGACTTGAGATTGGTAGGCTAAAGCGTTTGAACAAAATCCTGTCTCATGTCAACATATTGACCAGATTGTTGCAGGGCATAGATGTATATGGCTTAATGATTTCAGAAAAGAACAGTTTTAGAACAGCTCCTGGAAATCAACGCTGAAACTCATTAAACTCTGTATTAATTCTGGGTACTCTGAGAAGAAGATGTGCGTGACAAACTGAGACTTAAAAGCTATTTGTTGATTAAGATTACATTTTCTCCAAAGAATTACTAACTCCGGAATTGTTGATGTAATTCTCTCAAAAAATCCGGGAGTTCAGTCTTGAATTCTACCCACAGATCTTTACATAAGCTTTTGTGTACCTGTAAGTAGTCTTTTTGAAAATAATTAAAAGGGATGGTTTACATGACAAATGAACTGAGACAACTTACATCCTTCAGCCTGTATCGTCTGTATTTTTAAGAACTGCGTTTTATGTCACTAACCTGTTAACAATGTGCTTGAGATTTCTTTCTGGTTTCAGGTCAAAGCACTGAAGCAGCTCTGCCAAATGCTGTCAACAGCACTCATTGCTACATGGATTTTAAATTGGGAGGGAAAAGGGGGAGGCATTATTTGTTCAAGTCTCAGTGGAAATTACAATAGCTTTTGATGTAATCATGTAGAGCTGCTCTCTGTATCGTGCCGTAGTGTCTATTTCAATTTTACTCTGATTTAAACTTTACTTTCAGAGGCTTAGGTGGAAGGTCTCCCCCCCCCCCCCGAACGTCAGTATACTAAGCGGATGCATAAGCTGGTACCTTCTCAATGGGTGTATTCTTAATACCTAGAACTTACACAATGCAAGAATAACCTACAGTGTCAGGATAACTGAATATGCTTCTTATGGTCTGGTTCGTAACATCTTGGCATCATTTTTTCGTGAAAAAAATCACAGAGATAACACGGAATAACTTTTGTCATATTTTGTGTTTTCTTTCTGCTTTTACGATTTTGTACCTGAAGTGAAAAACAAGGGTGGACTAGAAAGCTTCATACTTCGCTCTCTGGTTATCAAGGAAGAACATATGAAGCCTATGACAACGCAGGGTTTCCTGTGTCTCGAAGTTCCATTGAGTTAATAATAGTGTAGTAAACTGTGATGGCATTGGTAAAACATAAATGTTCCTTCAGTGGTTTGCAGCCCAGTGAATAAGGAGGATTTCCTGCTTTGCAAGTTCTTGAAGGTCAGGTATGCAGCATACTGTGGAACAGCGGCTTCCTTGGTTTTAGGTTCTGTTTTGGTACATAGCATACTTGGAGGCAGGAAAAAGTGTGGTATCTACCCTGATCCTAAACCAGGCTGCCCATAACATGGGAGTGTAACACCACTGAACTGCTTTAGTGGTAGTTGTTTTCTTTTTAAAAAGATGATGCTGTGGTTTTATGTAAGAGAAATTAGCTGAAACATTCATAGAGTCTTCATGCATTAAGATCAATGTAKCATAATAAACTTTATTTATGTCTTTCAGCATATTAGTGATGATTTTCTTTACGAATCTTCTCTCTTGTCTCTGGCTGTACGTTGCAGTTCATTACGTACGTAGCTCTTCATTCAGTGTTGTAGATAAACTCAAGTGAAATGCTTCTACTTAGGTCTGAATGCATGTTAGCTGAGCAGATGCTATCGAGTTAGCTCTGTCAGCTACCACAGTGAAGTACTGTATTGATCAGAGAATATCGGTATTGAATTACAGGCTTAACGTGGACTAAATGCCATTGTGATCTATCTTTAAAGAGTGTTTGACCTCTCTGCTGGCTCCTGATACGTGTACAAAAGCTGTAATACTGGACAACTTCTGAGCTGAGAACCCTTCCACAACTTGAGCCTACTAGAAGGCTTCTTACTGAAGAACTAATTAACACTTTACAGTTAATACAATGCCTTTTCAGGGTGAAACGGGACATCTTGCAAGCCTTAAATAACCTTCCAGTGCCTTTGTGAAGCAGCTCAGGTTTTTGTATATTTCTGTGTGGAGGAGTACTTCGTCAGTGTCTCGGTTAATTTACTCAGGTTGTTAATATTAGTGGAGAGTAGAAGTGCAAGTCAGGAAAAGACTTGAAGTCAATTACAGACTTCCTATTCAATTCACTGCAGTCCAGATTTTATCTGAGGAATCTCTTCCCCTTAATTCCAGGTGCCAACTGGTCAGCAATGCCTTTGGAGCAGTTTTCTCCCGTGTGTCCCCCTTCAAGTAGACTTCTGATATAAAACTTGCATGTTTTTTGGATATGCTTGTAAGAAGGCATCTCTATTTTGTGTGGAAAAAGCTGCATAAATGCATGCTAGGTTACCACTGAGTAATGAGTAATTGTGCTTTTTTATCAGAAAGGAAAACGTAGAAATATTTATTTTGTAGGATTAAAAAGAAAAAGAGAGAAAAAGGCACACACCAATATGTGGCTTGTAAGGTGAGCTACTCTGATTTAATCTCAAGATTATGTAGGTGATTGCCATATTTCTAATGATGATTTTATTGCTGTGTGAGGTAGAAGAGGGATAAGATAACTTCAGCACTGTATTTCCATTTCATAAAGCCTGATTGCAGGTAAAACAACAAATTGTAATTCTGCTTACCACAGACAAAACATTTACTAATTCAACTGGAACAGTAGGTTGTACTGGAGAGATGATGACCTACATGACCAAAAAGAATTTTCCTGATGTTTCTGATGATTGTGATACTGTAATTGAGAGAAATTGTTTTGTTTTAGTAGTAAAATTTTGCATGTTTCCATTCTGCTCTGGTAGCCAGTACGGTAACAGCATTTAGTCACAGAGGCTTTTACAGATCTCTGAGTTTTGAGTGGTGGTCGTTTTTTTTTCGTGATCATGTTCAATTAATAGTACCATTATTATTGCCATAAAACGCTTATCCTTGTTACTGCATGGCATTTGAGGTGATATTAAGAATGACTTGGTAGCAACTGCTAAATTTTCTCTCAAGCAGATGCTCTGAATCTTTAGTATTAGACCAGAAGAAAACTTAAGACCACTTTTCTACCGTTTTGAATGGAAACAGGATGAAGGTTATGAGTTCCAAGTTCAGATGAATAGACTGAGAAATTCTGTTTTGTTATCATTGGGATATGGGATCTGCCATTGATTTTAAGCTCTTCCTACTTGAGTTCAAGGAAAAAGGATAGTATGATATAACGATTAGTTAAATATTTGCTTAAATTACCATAGAGTAATTTGGGGAGAAAATTTATAAGGAGTTCTGAAGGTACTCAAGCGCAGCAATGTGCAGGTGAAGGAAACTCATGTGGCTCGCCTCACCGGTCCTCTCCAAAAATTTACTGTTTCTTTTTAGTCACAGTTGGCATTTCTTTAACTGGGCACATCTTGAGGTTTTTGTTCAGGCTCCTATTCAGAATTGAGTCTGCCCTGGAAATTTTAATATATGAAGACTGTTTTGGAGTGTAATGGGAGATAGAAGCCTGTAATAAATCAGGAAATTCTTAAAAGCCTGAGCAGGTGTTCATCTGTGAAGATCTTCAGAGAAAAATGTGAATGTTAGAAAAATGAGATTTTTACTAATGTTTATACTGGGTAGTACACCTAAAAGTAAGAATAAAAATTGAACCTTCTCTGTGTTTTTGCTCCTTGATTTGCTTATATCTATTTAAAGACAGCTTAAGTGATGTTTATAGGGGCAAAGGCCTTTTCTGGTCCTCTAGCTAGAACTGCATGCATGTACCGTGAAAAAATGCTTTTTTTTTAGTATATTACATCAAATGCAATTACATGAATCTGATAACAGCTAATCTAAGTGTGCCATTGTGTATACTGCTTTTTTTCTTTTTGCATACATAACCTAGCTTTGTAAATGCACTGATGGTGGAGATACCATCCTAGAAACACTACAGGTATGCTATACTGCGACCCATGCCAATGACTGCAAATTTTGCAGATTTACCCAAGATAACTGGTTAAAATGTAATTTGGGAATGTATAGTGACATCACCCCAGCGTCCCAGAATTGCCCTAGAATTTGAGGTAGGCTGGGCCAATTTGCATGGCTTTGTGGCTGTGCTGCTGCTAATATATAAATGGGCTATGTGAAAATTACCTTGTGTGTCTGTCTCCTTTTCCTGCAATCATTGTATAGAATTAAAAAACAAAACCAAAAAAACCTTTCTTTTCACTTAMMWKKTAAGCTTCATGTTAATTCTCTGCATTTTAATTCAGCTTCCTGCTTACATCCCAAAAGATAATGTTGAAACCTTGGCCCCGTTGAAATCAACAGCAAAGTCCCCAAACCTTTGACATCTCTGTGACCAAAATTTTGCTCCGTAAATCTATAGTGTTAAAGCAGGGGCAGTTTTAAGAGTTTTCACTAAATGAAATGGATATATATATATATATATAGATAGATAGATAGATATATGTATGTATATATTTAAGTTTCAGTCCATTGCGTGCATTTCGATCTCTAAAGTGTAAAGTGTGGGGGGTTTTTTTTGTTGTTTTTTGTTTTAAAAAAAGAGTTTGGGTAAATAAAGTAGCATAGTATCCCATCTCTGTAGTATGGTATTTGTCACATATTTCCTTTAATGAACAAGAGAAAAGATTCACAGCTTTCTCTCTCTCTCTCTTTTTTTTTTTTTATTTATTTCTTGATAATCTGTTTGACAGCTCTACATAGAGGCTGAACATAGAGTAGATCCAATGTCAGCATATTTTCCATCTTCTCTTCTGACAGGCGTAAACATGTATAACACGTGGCCATATCTAGGTCATTCCCATTTACTTGTGTGCTACATTTGATTTAATTGTTTTGGATCTTTCTCATGTTAACGATGTTACTGGAATACGTCTGTGTTGGATTCCCTCCCTCTCCCTTCATCACAACAACTGATCCATTAAACCACCTGGGAGTAGGCCAGATTTACCCATCTAGTGGTCTGTGCTGCTATAACTTCTATTATTTCTTCAATAGAACTTTTTTTATTGCATCAAAGGCTGTTACTGGTGAAGAAGAACCATCTCTACTAGAATTCCTTGTTCAAGATTGCAGCGCCAGAGCTGCAGCACTGTTTCCTCAATGCCTCTTGAGGAGGAGGAGCTGCGAGAAAGCTAAAAGGGAAACCTAGGAAACTGAAATCTATGTAAAAATAGAACTTCTTGCAGTCATCTTTTCTTTTGTCTTGCTGAAGAGTTATACTGCTTTATCCTAGACACACCATTATGTRTGTTGGAAACATTTTGAAGTGTGTCTCACTGGCTAAAGAACTGAAGTTCTACCAAAAATCAATGAAACATCAGTGATTTTTTTGAAAATTGCCCCCATAATCTTTATAAAGATACTGCTTACCATACTGTTTTCCTCCTCAATTCAAACATCAGCATTTTTTATGCTTCTAAGAGTGACCRTCTCTCATCACTTTTAAAAAATGTCAATAAATGCATGTTCGCTGTCCTTCGCAGCAGTGTTCTGGATTTGAACTTTGTTTTTTTGTTTGACATGTTTCCCCTCCCCGTCCCCTGCTTCCAGATTCTTTTGAGTTCCCAAGTACTGAACCGTAAGTTGGAGGGAAGATGTTTATGCGCAGGTGTTTCTGACTGTGTGTGTTCTGAAGTTGCCCCTGAGAACACGCGTGCCCCAGCCCGAGGAGCCCCCCGAGGCTCGCAGGCGAGAGCGAAACAATTCCGTACAGGATTACAGCAGTCCGCCGAGTCTCTCCCGGAGCAGATCGAGTGTTTTATCCTGATGCCGTGCTTTTGTCCGCCAATGGTGCCAAAGTGTTTATAGCTATTTAATAAGAAACGGTATTTGCTTAATCACTGAGACAGCTGTCAAATCTGTGCTTTACTTGATRGTTTTTTCTTTTTCAGCAGGAAGGGGATTATTGAATCTTTTCCTTCTTACTACCTTAGTTAAAGAAAATTATCTTTATTTTTACTGTCATTATGCWGCATTTGTTGTTCACTTTACTAAAATGATTCGTATTTTAATGAACAGTGGATAGTAGTAATGTAGCTTACTAATTAGTAAGTAAGAAAATGTTTTATAAGCCTAGTTTCTCTTAAAAACAGATTTTAAGGGAAAATAATGATGCATTTGATGTACTTGCAAGCTTTTACAGAAATCTTTCTTTGGATACAAGAACCAATTCATGAAACAGCTTGGACATCTTCAGCAAATTCTTCATCCTGTGGTTTAGGCCCCCATCAACAAAAAGTATTCCCCAGATCTTTGGTGCTTGCACTGTAAACCCAAAAGAATAAAAACCTAAACCGATATTTCTGTGGCAGGGTTCTGCTTTAATAAGCCTTTTGTAAATACAGTTTGGCACTCTTTTCTACTTCTTTACCAAAACAGTTGTTACTTAAATGTCACAATTTCAGGAGCAATTTTAGGAAATTCATTTTCWGTTTTATGAACAGGAAAAGGGACTGTTCTTTAACCATTTCTTTTCTYTGTAGTGGGTGCATCTGTAAATTTTTGTATGATGTTTAAAGTGATGATAAATTAATAAGGATMTTTGTGTTTTTATGTCATACCAATAGATAGAGCAGGTGGGATTCTGTAAGGCCACATGACTTGCTACAAAATGCAAACCTAAGAGGATGTTTTATATATTGATATTGCCTTATTGCCTACATTTCTGAGTATGTTTTTTTAAAAAATTCCCCAATGTGATTACTGAAAATCTAGCTGACCCTTCATTTCACATGTCTCATCTCCAACATGTCCTGAAGCACAGACCTTTCTTTTTGTAACCCTTAGCAGAATTTAATCTGTTAAATGTAATTTTTCATCATCTTGCTGATCCAACTGGGAAGTCTGTAGGTTTATTATACATATTGGGGCTGCACAGTAGAAGTGCTTCTACTGTGTGCTGCTCTTTGCCTGTGGAAATCAGTTGCCTGTTTTTGGTAGGGAGTGAATTACGCTCATTTATTTGCCTAATCTGTTGCCTTTCCTATATTCCAGTTTTCCAGTTTGAGACTGAATTCCATATCAGTGGACTTGCACCTCTCTGTGACCAGCTGGTTGTACTTTCCTATGTAAAGGAGATTTCAGAAAAAACGGTAATTCTTTTGTTACAGTTTCCTCACAGCAAAAAACCAAAAACGTCTTGCGATCCGGGGCTTAAAGAGGGTGCACAGATCTGATTATCTATGGGAGAATTTGTAGTCAGCTTGTCGTGAACAGTGCTTGAAATTTCCCTGACCTACCAAGTARGGTCAGTGGAGGTTATGCTGAAGACTAATGTATTTACCTGTTAGAAGTCCTGTCTGGTATCCTTTGTTTCTTGCAGGAAGCAGAGAAAGGCATGCTAGATAGTTTTCCTCTCTCTTATTTTCTGTCTCCCCTCCCCCTTATTCTTTCTCTCTTTTTCTCTTTCTCCCTTTTTTTTTTTTCTTCTTGGTATTTGTATAGCAGAAGAAATGAAGGATCTTTTCAGCCACTGAAGGGGCTTGCTGACACTGCATATTAGAAGATATGAGAGTAGTGAAGTCGACCAGCTCCAACGATAGGAGTCACTGTGGCAGGGTGGGATAAATTACTGCAAGTGTTGTTCCCCTTGCTTGCAAGACCTTAGCATATACATGAAGATAGCTGTGTGGATAGGCAGAAATTAGAATTCATGTCTCTCGTTTTTACTGAGAGAGTGTGAGTGAGTACTGTGTCTGCCTCCTGCCTTTATTTCATATTGCAAAATAAAAGGAGAGGCAGTAGAGGAAATCCTTGAAGTTGCAGTGTTAGAATGGCAGAAGCTCTTGATCACCCCTTTGATAGGGTGTCTGCGTTAGACGATCATCACCATAGTAACCTTAAGCAACTTGGTGCACGTGTTGCTAGGCAATAAAATGCTGTAGGTTCAAACAAATGCTCAAGGCTGCTGAAATCAATAGGGTTAGCTCTTCCTCTGCTACAGGATGTCAGATTATTATTTCTTTATTTATATTAAGGAGAAAAAATAATGTCACAGCAGTGTTTCCCAAGAGACCCAATGCAGTAGTCTTCTAGTACCTGAGAGGCAGTGAAAGAAAAGGAGGTAAACAAAATGGGATAGGGAAGGGGGAGGACAAGGTAGGTTGAAATGATAGGAAGCAAGGAAATTGGGAGCTGTTATTAACAAGTAGCACTGGAAGGGGGATAGTATAAAGCAGGTAGTAACCAAGAAAGGTTAAACTGATTGGGACTGCTTCAGAAAGGAAAGACGAAAAGAGAATTTCAGGTAATRTGACAGTAATAGAACATAGCAAAGAGGTTTGTTGTGTATTTGTTTTTAATTTGCCTTTAAAGCAAGCAAACAGAAAAAGCCAAACTCAACAGCAAACCTCAGATGCTGGACTTTGTAACTTCCTAGACCTCTCAGTAATTACAACAAGGAAAGAATTTTTCTTTCTGACACTGTAGCTCTGCTCCAGTGTGGTCAGCAGCCCTTCATCAGTGTCTTGGGCTCAGTGAAGACCTACTTGGCTGAGCCTGCAGCAGAGGTGAYGCTCCCTATATACAAATGATTTTGGGTTGTGAGGAGCCCTGGTGCTGTTAACACTCGATTTCACAGCTCTCRCACAACAACTTCTTATTTGTTACGTATCAGATTAGATTTGAAATTTTGACTTTGCTTGATTTTTTTTTCCCCATTTGCAATCAGAACTGTTAAACTAGGAAAAGACATGAGTGGTGCCGCTGCTGGATGGGTAGGGTAAAAGCAGTGTAAAGTTACTTCTTACRTCATCTTGTTTTTCCATTTTATGCTTAGTTTTATTTCACGGCCAGAAGTATAAAAAAGGATTGTCTTAAACCTTGACTTAATTAAAACTCCAGGTAGATGAAGCCAGCATCTGGATAGAAAATGAAAATCCATGATGTCATCCTAACAGAATGACCTGTATTACACTTAAGTTCATGTTACTTAAGATCAACAGCATACCAAGGGTTTTGGATTATTCTAGAATTAATTTTGCCACTACTACTGCTGGATGCTTAAAAGTGTAATTTTAAACTCCAGCTAGTACCAAAATAACATTGTTTCATAGAGCATGACCCCAGTTAAGAATCTGACTTAAATTTGGAATTCCAGTGCTTGTTGAATGCACTGGTTGGTGATCATCTGTGATAGCTCTGAAAACTTCTGTGGCCAAGAACAGAAAAATAATGAGCAAACTCAGGAAGAAGTTTAGAGCTATGCCTGTCTAAGCTGCCTCCTCTGTGGTGACCTTTCTGGGGAAGCAAGCCAAGAGTAGAAGTAACTTTCCTATATGCTTCAGCTACAATTATAGCTACTCAGGGGAGCACAGTGTTACAGCTTGCACAGTTCACAACTGAATATCCAGTGCAAAGTGAATAGTGGTACTGGGAGCTTGGGAATGTTGGGAGTTGATGAATTTCAATCTTATTCATACAGTTGGTGTTTGTAAGATAAACTGTGTTGGATGCAGCTAAGGTGTTTGCATTTTTCTAGGAAGTGGAATGTTGCGCAAGACCTAGACTGGATATTGTTCAACCCCTACCTGAGTCTTGTGAGGAGATCTCTTCGGATGCGCTGACAGTAAGAGGGTTTCAAGAAAATGAATGTAGAGATTATCATTTAGGTAGGTGATCTTAATGTTGTTTTGTTTTGTTTTCATAACTTAGTTAAAAAAAATCCATTTGTGAAGAATCAAAGCTTCTGTGTCACTTTTGTACCGTCTCCCTGAATATCTGTCTGTAACTCCATTTGACACAATTGCTGAGACCTAAGTGTAAGGTAGAAGTCAGCAAGGGCCTCTCACATTAGAGAACAAAGTTTTGCTTTACCTGCAAAGAGGGGCATATATTTAAACATCATAATCTGTAATGCCATGTAGTAAGATAGTCATATTGGGGAAGGGAGGAATATAGATTTCATGTAATGCACCGGTATGGGAGAAAGTGATACCGATGGACACTTTGATGGAGATATATTCAGTATGATCTACAAGAGTTCTCAGAGCTCTTCGGACAAATTTAGGTCTTCAGAAATAGTGATGTGAATGTCAGGAAAAGCTACAGGAAAAGCAAAAGATGGAATAAATGTCATTTGAGCAGTAAGATCACCTTGATAGCTTCTCTATATTGATAAAGCTATCAGCATATAGCAGATCCCAGAACAGTAAAATCTCATGAACAGAAACTGGAGATTGGCAAATTCTATCTAGAAGACGGATTTAATTATGTAACAGTCAGGGGACTAAACCCTAGCAGAATATATGCAGGAGAGCATGGTGATTTCTTGATCACTTATGTGTCTTTTTTTTTTTTTTTTTTTTTTTAATCTTCCGACTACCAAATGAAGCTGGGATGATTTTCTGAACGATGGTCTGTATTTCAGAAAGATGCTTTGCAAGGCTGAAACTGAATTTCTTAGTGAAGATTATATTGCCTGTATAATATAGAAACATTCCTTACGGTTTTTAAAATCCATAAATCTGTTGTTTAAACAACTTTTCCAGCAGCTTGCTTTAAATCATAGGCTTGGCAGACCTCTTTGTCTACATCAATGCCCTTAAGCCACTTAGAAATACAGTTTATCTATTCCTGATCTCCAAAACCTCTCGATTCCTATCAAGAGGGATGGCCATTCCATTGGGATTGCTTTATACTTGTCCCTAAACAGCAMTCTGAAGCCCACACTTGTGCTTTTCTGCTTAATGCATATTCTAGTTAACTTAACAAGTCTATTTTTTTTCAGATAGCTTTGAAACAAGCTTTATTTTGTGCATTGTTTATAAGTAGGGGAGTATATTTGTATGTGCATATTTGTAAGGGATGAGAGATGGATTTCATTCTCATACCTACAAAATATTGATAGTATTTCTTCATGGGTTCTGTAGAAAAAATAAGTGTTCTGAGCCATCATCATCTGTGCTTGGTTTTACCTTTGAGTACATTTTACTTTGAGCTTACTCAAAAATAAAGGCTTATGGTATAAGCAAATGCATTATACATAGAACTTTAACTTATAGCATTGCAAACGTATTGCTGTAATGATGTGCTGTGTCCCCAGGGGTTGTGGCATCTATCATTTATGCTTTTGATGGTCTTGACCTTGATGGGGAGGATAAGCTTATAAGCAGGCTATGTAGTCTTCTAAAAGTACAAGAGCGTGTTCTAAACTATCATAAAGTTTACACATAATGAATGAATCAAAATTTGCAATAAGCTGTAGTGATTTTTTGAAAGCTATTTTGCCATTCAAACAAGTTTTAACTTACTGGAGAATACAGCTTTCCAAATAAATGTGTTCTGCAGGAGTAGTTTTGCTGTCTTGCTYGCCTTTCTTTTTTAAAGCCCCACCCTCCAAGTGTATTAAAAAACAGGGCTTTACTTTAGCAAAAACTACTAAAAATATTGTGTATGTATTTGCAGAATATTCGGAAGGCGAATCACTTTTTTATATCATCAGCCCAAGAGATGTAGTTGTGGCTAAAGAACGGGACCAAGATGACCACATTGACTGGCTTCTTGAAAAGAAGAAATATGAAGTAATCTTCACAACATTCTTTTCTTCAGGCTTTCCTGGTTCAGAAGTTGTGGTGGGAGGGTGACTTTGCAAGCTCATTTGAATGAGAGCGTTCCTGTTCCTAGAGTCACTGTGTAAACACTTGCAAGGGCAGGTGTAGCCCATGCAAGGATAAACCTTTGCAGTAAGGCACCTAATATCCCCAATTTTGTTCAAACTTGAATCAGCCTCTACAGGGGCTGCTGCTTCTCTCCATGGTCTATGAGGGATTGCTAGATTTTTGACTGGAACAACGGTTCTGAATTGCACCCCAGTGAAGTAGGTGAGTTAGAGGCTGTGAATACTGTTCACAGCGTCAGAGGTGAAATTTATCAGATGTCAGTAAAAATTGATTAGAGCTTGTGTATTTTGATTTTTAATCCAGTAGAGCAGTTAACTGATGAGCTATGTGAGTATTTTTCTAGATCTACCCAAACTGAAGAGGGAACGAAAAGGAGGATATTGCAGTTTCCCATTCTAAATTGCTTCCACTATGGAATGAAAATGGCATTTTAGGGCACTGTGCATTGCTCGTTGTTACCTACTTCCAGTGTTGAAATTTTTAAAAGTAAAATGAAACAGGCTCAAACTCTTAAGTGTTGGTGCTGAAAGTAGCCTTACTCAGAAGGAAACAAAACTAATGGTAAAACCCAAAGATACACTGCTCCCTTAGAAAAAGAAATCAGTATTTAGTTGTCTAAATATTGGTGGGTTTAAGTATGTATATTTAAACACCTAAAATATTGCTGATAAATCCTTACAGGCAATATCAACATGTGCCCAGTGTTCTGGATTGTGATGTCCTAGAATTACTCATTTAGACCACTTGCTACAAAGTGTAAAGTCACTTGCTCCTTTAGATGTTATTTGTTGGATGCCCATAATAAGAGGAGAAAAATGTAGGAAAGCCATTCTGCGTTTATTCCTTTTGTTAATGCAATTGTTATATTCCTCATGCAGCTTTGAGTGCAATTTTGCCATTTATGCAAATCACAGTATTTGGTCCCTGAGGACTCCAGTAATTTATCAGTGACAGCTGTGTGCATGTGTCTTGGTGAAAGCTATTCAAGGCAGTAGGTAGCTTGTGTTGTTAAAGGTTTCGTTTTTCTTTGTAAAAGTGCCAGTTTTACTTCTCTACTTTTGAAGGAGGTAGAAGAGCTGCAAGTGGCACTTAAGAAAAATAAATCATTCTCCCTCAAGAAGGTTTTTGGGGTGGGGGATAGAAAAGAACCCTTCCCCCACCTCTTTTCCCAATGATTTTTTTCACAGGTTTTGATAGTGAAGGGTTCTCATTTGAAAATGATCCAATGGGATTGCTCTATCTGTTGTGTTGTAGTCTTGAGATTTGATCCTAATATAGTAATGTGGAGTGAACCCAGATGGAAACAAAAATAGTTTTCTCTTTGGTTGACTGCTTTGTTTGAGTATGAATTCAAAGCTGTTCATCCAACCATGGCATTAAAAATTCTAGTGCTTCAAACACTATACTCTGAAAAATAGTTGATATATGCAGTTCTAGAGCCTTCTGTATTGAAGGTTTATTTATTTGGCTGATGTCTTTTTTTCTACTTTATAACTATAGGAAGCTTTGATGGCAGCTGAAATAAGTCAGAAAACCATAAAAAAACACAGGATTTTGGTAAGTCTCAAAACTTCTATTCAAAACAAAGCATTTGATTTCTTTCAGAAGCCTGCGAGATGCTACAAATCATTCCCTGTTCCACACCACACCAGACAATAGCTGTTAGGCGTACTCCAACTAGCATTTGATTTTCCTGATTTCAGCTGCAGAAGCAGGAAAATTAGTGTGTAAAACACAGAAGGATCTAGATTTTATTAAGGTGCTATTGACATTAAAAAGAAGAGAATTGCACTTTGCTGCTGATGGGCTTTTCTGCTTGCTTTTATTTTTGTATTAAATTTCCTGCTGTTTCAAGTAACACACAGTATTACAGTGTTTGAGAATGGGTGTGTGGGACATATTTCTGTTTAACTTTCACCTTGTACATATGATAGGATTTGACAGGAGTTTTGGAGGGGTAAATGGAAGACCTTTTAAATCCTATYAAAATTCAGTTGCAGTATCAGATCTAGCTCTCAAGTTACTTTGCAATTCTTATTTTTAAGTATTTTTAAGCTCCCTTGCTCCTATATAGTTATTTCCCCATGTCTGTAGTTCTTTCACGGAGCAACAAAGGCTACTGATGCCAAAAAAAAAAAAAAAGTGGAGATGGAGGTGGGAGACAGGTAATATAACGGCCACAAGACCATCACTAGTTTTTAGTTCTCTTTTAAATTGACCTAGGTGTGAACACAGTGATATTTCTTGAATATTGCCGCTTCTTTAAATGTGAAGTGTTGTACTTAACTACAAAGTATTAGTAGAGTTATTGAACCTACAGCCAGATTACCACTGTAGTATGCATACTACATGTCAATACATCCTAAAATTCTTTTCCCTTTCTGTAATCCAGAAGTCAAATGAAGACCTAATGGCCTGCTGTCTGCTTTCACAGGGTTTGCATGATTTAGCTGCTTTGCTTCTCTTGCAAAAGAAAGAAAGAATTCCTAAAGAAGGTCCAGGCAATAGAGTAGGAAGAAAAGGAAAAGAAAAAAAAAAGGAAAAAAAAAAAAGCTTTTTTTCTTGTTTTGAAAAAAAAAAATTTGTTCCATTAGGATGAAAGTCAGTGAGGGTATGTACAGGTAGAGTCTTTGTGTGTTTGGTATCTAATACAAAACCCCTAGAATTTGTTGAGGGAAAAAATGTTGACATCAAGCCTGAAGTGCAGGATTAGTGGTAGAGGTGTTTAAAAGGACTTTATGCTTTCTGTGCCCAGCAGTGGCCACACCACTGACAGCACATTCACAGTACCCAACAAGTCTGTTCTTGGGGATTTTACAGGTTACAATTATGCTCAAAGCCTCTCTGTACCTCTTTAACAGAATTCAAGGGTCCTACATAACTGGAGATCCTACAGCCCTGTTCCTTAGACTGTCTTCTCTGGTCACTTGGGTGTTGGCCCACAGGATTTTCATTAAAAAATTTATGTTGCACCTGAGAACCTTCCCAAATGCTTTATTTTTGCTGAAAATGAAGGCAATTTTTCTGTCATTGTACAGCCTTCTTTGTAGCTGGAAATGCTGTGGGTTTAGTTGATGCGACTCTTAAGGTATGCAATGGGTACATTGGGCTGTATTGTGTTTTACACCAATGTTGGTATTGCAGAAGGAGGCCTGGTTGTTTGAGAAAATACATATATGAAGTGCCTAGCAAATAATTTTACAGCACAGCAGTGTGATAGACTTTGCTAAGGGAAACTCAGTGTGTAAATGAAAGCAGATCTTTAGGCAAAACGCATCCAGTGTAAGTTAGTGCTTTTTAGTTATAAAAGCCTGTTACCTTACCTAGTTTCTATTCCCTACCACTGCATAGTAAAATGAGTTGCCTGCTAGATTATCAATAATTCCTTTATAGAGTAGTACTAGGACTGAGGTTCTCATCAAATATTTCTTTTTCCCTGATGCAAACCTTGTGTGTGTTGACAAAGAAGGTTTCTCATACTATTGCTGGTGTTTTTATTCTTGAGATAACTAATATGTTTATTCTTGAGGTAACTAACATGAGCAGGTAATGATCAGCTATGCATTTGAACCATCCTTAATATGTAGGAGTAGCATGGTCTTCCCAGTGCCCATGAGGTTATGAGAAGTATTTGAAAGAGCGTCTTAATTTGAAGGTGTGAGTGGTCTACACAAGTATCTTATATCTACTGTTTTGTAGGCCCTGCAGCTCATGGGGAATTGGGGTATCCACTTAGGACTGGCGCTTAACCCAAGAACAGTGCGTGCAGTGGAAACGACAGCCACTGTGGCAGTAGAGCACTTCCCTTCCAAACTTTTATACGTACTGACTTATTTTTATCCCCTTTCTCTTTAGGACATTGGTTTGGCCTATATAAATCATCTAGTGGAGAAAGGAGACTATGATCTGGCTGCTCGGTAACTTAGTAAAGATTTCCTTTGCTCGGTGAAGTGTGTCTGCGTGTGAAAGAGAAAGCACTTGCTGATTCTGAAGCATGTTGAGATGTAGATATTCCAGGTGCACTGGAATTTCAAAACATAGGGATTCCTTAGTGTATGTTAGTGAACGAACCAAAAAGTACTGTAATCATTCTTAAATTTAGTCAGAATTGAGACATAAATATTTTTGAAAGTACACCCTTATTCCTCAGAATTGCATTAGATTTTCAAAATTGGAAAAAGTTTATCCATGTCATACATGTAACCACAAATTTTCTGTTACATGGGTATAAACAAAAATGTCAATTTTGAGTATCCAGAGAAAGGCTCAGAGATTACATAAGATTTGTGTTTTCACATACAGATGTGTGTACGTTTATATGTATGTATGTATATGTTTATCCTTTTAGGTGCTTACTTTCATTCAGCTGGGATTTAGTGATTTGGCAGTCGAGTCCTCTTAGATGCAACAAAATTGAGCAGATAAGATCTGAAAGAAGGAGTGCCTGGCACACTCCACATGAAGCAGTGGTTGCCAAAATGCGTGACCTTTGAAAGTGTCCTGACAGGGAGAAGAAAAGAGAAAGGAAGCCTTGCGCTAAGCTGTCACGTTTGTATTATTCTGTGTACATAGCTTTGTTCTCTCTCCTTTCATCTTCCTTCCAGAAAGTGCCAGAAAATTCTTGGCAAAAACACAGACCTGTGGGAATTTGAAGTTTACAAGTTTAAAGAAATAGGGCAGCTTAAGGTAAGTTAACTTGTATTTTGGAACTTGCGAGACTGGCGTGTTGTATTTTGCATGTTTTGCAATAGCGAAAGGATCAATATTTTAAGCACGTAACATGGTAGCAGGATACCACACTGTTCTTGAAATTCCTGATCAAGATCTCTAGTTATACAGTTTTCCTTCAGGTTGATACATTATGCCAGTAAGGCTCAAAACTGAGTAGGAAGCGTAGCATATCCAAGCACTCACTTGCCTATTTTTTAACCGTTTGCTAGCCCGCAAGAAAAGACATGCCCCTAAGGCTTTGACTTTCAAAATGCTTTCAGTTAGATGTGCTATTCCCACTGACTTTTTTTTTTCCTTTTCCTTTTTTTTTTTTTTTTTTTTTTTTTTTTTTTTTCATACTCCCTTTGAGTATGTCCTGAAAAATCCCCATCCCAAATCTTTTAAGGAGCAGAGGCTGTCTGGGTGAGGGCCCTCCCTGGATTTTCAAGTCCCTTGCCAACAGAGCCATAGCCTTATTTATCAAAGAATAGTTGAATTGCAAAGCAACAGGGGAAATCTATACTGCTTGCTAGAAATGGTGGCAAGGGAGAGAAGCAGTCTGCCCTGTCTTGTGTTTTCCCTGGTCACAAGCGAGYTCCTGTAAGGGTACACGTTTAATGTGAGATTCTCAGTTAATAAATTGCCTGGGAYGTAAGGCTATAGTGCTGTCACTGCCAAACCAGTCAAAAACATTATGCACGCTCTCTTTGGTAACGCGTGTACATTTATTTCTGAATTTTATGTCTTCCTATTCAAAGTCAATGAGCCCAAAAGGACATGTTATTAAGATCTCACAGCATGGAGTCTCTTGCTGGTTTTGAGCTGTTTAATTCTGTTCCAAGAGCGCAAGTGGTTCATCCTTACGGTTTTTAGAAATGCCTGGCTTTTGTTTTAGAGTCCTGCCAGTGCAGGAGCAGCTCTGCCTTGTGTAGGAGTTCTTAGGGTTTTGGTGCACTCTCTGCCACACTAGAAGGTGAAATCTCATGTTTCTCTTTATTTCAATCCAATAAAGGACGTGATTGCAGAGAGAGGTGCAGTTTTGATACGCTGCTTTTCAGTCCTTTTGGCTTTATTTTGTTTTTAGCTGCAAGTGTCTGGAATGGATGTTTTTCTTGTCCGCACTTATGTCATCCAGCAGACTGTAAAATGCACAAGTATTTGCAGGCTTGCTGCAAAAACATCTCAGTTAAATTACTGCCTTTCTAAACAGTTGTTTGTTTTCARCCTTCTGAAGGCTGACTGTAGAAAAATGTAAGGTGCTGTATGTTACATTATTCAGTTTGAAGCTGCAATTCTAGAATATGCCTTTCTTTTACTATTGCAGTCACATATAACTTCTCTTAAGTTACTAAAGATCCCTGAAAATTACTAAGTATAAACTAACTAAAGCCAGATCTAAATGAAATGGTTTCTAAAAATGCATTCCCTTGTATGTTGTTTGGAATTTGTGCCTTTTTATCCTATCAGCAGATAGTGAGTACAATAATAAAAATAGCCTATAATGACTTCTAGTGCTGATAAAGAGGTTATATTTGAGATTTGGAAACAAAATGTTTTCTGCACCAACAAATGAAATAAACTTTAGACGGTGTGTCCTTTGCTTGGGGATGTTTATTTTATTTACATAGTCACTCTCAGCAGTTGCTTGTGCATTTTTGAAAAGAAATTTCTTAAAGAAATTTCCTCTCGTATATAAGCCAACGCCTGAAATCTGATGTTTCCAGTATAACATGACATGGCACTAAGCAAGGCTGTAGTGAAACTAAGGGTTTACAATTTCTTTTCCTACAGAAAGACTTATTAGTGACACTCCAATGCCAAAGCCATTAGGGTGTAGGGATTTTTTGCTTGTTCAGGCTTTTTTTTTCTTTCTTTCTTTTTTTTTTTTTTTTTTTTTTCCTTTGGCGTGCTCTGTACTAAGGCTTTGGCTATCAGAGGCTGCATTTCGGTGTTTTGGTATCTCTCATGTCTTCAGTGAATTTCCTGTAGCAAACCTTGTTGTGGTAATTGCAAGATTGCAGAGCCTTCTAGCACTCTGCTACACTCCTCCTCCAGCAGCTTCCTTGATAGAATAATGTGCTTGTGCTGGAGTCGCTTCAGTATAAAACTTTCTGTCTCAGCTCAAACAGCTGAGGAAAGTGGATTTGAAATAAGATACCAAACTCTGTGATTCTTGGCAGCTGTGGCATGAGGAATATGCTCTGTTCTGTCGACTGCTGTGAGAGCAGTAACTTCCAGCAGGGGTGCAGGATGATCAGCTAGAGGCAGGAATGTTTTAATGACCAAAACATTGGCTAGAGGACATGTCGAAGACTTCACCTGACTGTGGTGGGCTTAGCACAGAGCAGTGTTATCCCGGCAGCCTGTTTGATCTCATGGGTATCCTCCGAGGAATAAATATTTGTGGTTTGATCTTAACCAGTGAAATGTTTTAGAATGTTTCACGCTGACTTCTATATGGGGTTTCTAGTGTTTGCCCCAACATTATATATATATAGATAGATAGATCAAAAGCCTAAAAGCATGTCTTAAGAAGAAATGAAGGAAGAAAACCATTCTGTGTATAGTATCCTCTTTATTAAAGTCAATTTCCACTGTGAAGCACATGGTTCAGGAACTGATACAAAGACATCACGATTCTGTAGTGCTTTTCTGTGTGTRTGACCTCACTCCTGAACTACTGCTTGAAAATAAAATAGGAAGAGTTTCTAACCTTCAGCACAGCTCTTAGCTCAGCTTTGTGCCTAGGCTTAAAAATGACTTGGATGCTTCTCTGTCTCTGAACACCAAGGCCATATYGTAGGAGGTGATTGCGATCTTCTTTGAAGCAGAGAGACTTGAGGCAGGAGGGATTTCCTTCCTGAGACAGTCCGGCCCCTGTATGCCAAAGCAGCTGCACCGCTCTGCAGCCAGCTGTGCACCGCAACTGGAGCCAAGGGTTTCCGCAGGGCCTTTCAGACTGGGCTCTTCATGTGGGAGGTGGCAGGAAGGTAGAAAGCGGGTATGGAAACAGCAGTTTAAGAGCATCCCCTTTCTTCAAGTCTCAAGCTGATGCCCAGTGGTACTGTTTTCTTACCTTATAGTTGGAAGAGGCTTTTTATGGGGGCTTGGGCATTTGATTCCCCATGGCAGCCAGCAAGACAGTGCCTCGAACTAGTTCTTAAATTCTGTGACAGGCGGTGGGAGCGGATGTTGGCTGAGTACTGTGTTTGGGAAGACTAGTGAAGCTCAAATGTGGGGGGAGGAGAGGTGTCCTGTAAAGGGTGAACAGTTTATTTTTGCAAAGACATTGAAAAAAAAAAGTTTATTTTCATCTCCTTTTTCACCTACAAATGGATGACTTTCATGAAACATGCAACTTAGGCAATTATCCTGATTTAAATATTAGGAGAATTGTGAACAGTCATTGCTGTTTGTAAAGCTGCAGCGCAAACTATGACCTAGCGAGATGTTACTTTTCCTGCGTTGTTCAGTCCAACAACTTAAATGTAATAACAGAGTGCTACCACATCATGTGCCATTAGTAGRCAGCAAGCAACACCTACAAGCATTTGGAGGAACTTCATCAGTGTTGGACCTTCAAATACAAGTGCCAAAGTCCCAACACAACTTGCAGTGGCAGGATTTGTTYTGGCCGGCTGTGATAACCTCTGATTGCATAGTAATAGCACCAGTGAGAGCCTATGCTGAAATTCCCTGGTATGAACTGATCTTGTTCTGGCTGGGTTCTTATTTCTTGCCTGCCAGAACACAGTTCCTTAACAACTCCTATAGAGCAACAGATCACAGTCGTTCAGCCTTTCCAGAGAGAGATGTATTCTCAAATTAATTTTCATTTGTGTAAGTAGAAATAGCTAGTGAAGCAGAACTCTTTATTACATGTAGTGACTTCACAGTATGTCATAAATTATATGTACATGTTTTTCAGCTAATGAATGCTCATGCTTTTTTTTGATATAAAGTAGCAAGATAGGACAAAATAGATTTTGAAAACTTGCATCTTTTGAGTGGCTTTATGTGGTATTTATATATTACAATGAGTATATTCTAGTAACCGGCAGTAAAAACTTGGACTTCTGTAATCCCACAGCTGATTTTTCCCAATTCAGCTAGCACCTTATTTTTTCTAATGAAAGTTCTCTCAGGTAAGTAATACAGTTCCAATATGTGCCAGGTTAAAGCAAATTACCTTAGGATGCTGCTTAAAATCTGAATATATGGCRCTTCTAGAGTATACCATGAGCCATGTTTGGGGATGAGGCTATTGARTTTACTTCATGATAGTCCTTTTTTCTGTAGTGGATCTACTGGGATGTTATGTGACTGTTCCCCTTCTGACTCTTTGTTCTCTTTGCTTCTCTAGGCAATTAGTCGTTACTTGCCCAGGCGGGATCCAGTTTTGAAACCTCTTATCTATGAAATGGTCCTACATGAGTTTTTGGAAAGTGACTATGAGGTATGACAGTCTGACAGTCTGACATGTCTATATGCCATGGTTATTACTGGCAAAATATCCTCAGCAATTTAGAATCCTGACAGCAAATTCTAAGTGGTAGTCAAACAGATTGTCCRTGGTCAATAATTAAACCAGGAAAAGATGGATTTTTTTTTCAGTGTTCAAATGAATAAGTAGAATGTTTCTCAAAGCGCACAAATACTGTGAGATTGGTTACTTGTTGTGAACATTATTGCTTTTAATTAGTTTATTGTAGCACAAGTGGTAAATGTGCTTCACAAGGCATGCAGTGCCTGAAAAAGACCCAGCTTCATAAATCTTAATAACACTGCCCTAAGAAGGAACATCTGTGTTCTCTACTGTTTGTCTGTGGGCATGTAAAAATGGCTTAGAGGTGAAGCACAGCAGGTATCATCTCAGAGGCTTAGAAGAGACTGATATTTTGAAATGTTCCTTAGGCAAGTCTTTCTATTTCTTTACTATCTCTTATACTTCTAGGGGTTTGCAACCCTGATAAAAGAGTGGCCTGGAGATCTCTACAACAACACAATCATAGTTCAAGCTGTAGTGGACCACCTGAAGAAAGATCCACAGAATAGGACTTTGCTGAGAACACTTGCAGAGTTGTGAGTACAGTTTTACACTCCTGTTACAAAAAAGTAAACTCAGAATAATATTCTATTGCTTATAAATATTTGACAAACTCTCTTGATAGAAACATTTGCCTTGTTGCAGTCTACAGAATAGGAGCCAACTCTACTCTCCACTCCGCTCCTCTGATTACACAGCTTAGCAGTTCTTTTCCCTTCCTTAGAGAATGTTCATGGAGCATGAAGGCAAAGAGTTTGGTACCAGATTAGATTTGCTACTTCTCATTCCAAAACAAATAGTTAGCATTGTTCTTCATGCTTTTGTTGTGAGAAGGAAGCCTCTTTTGTGGCATGTGTATTTCAGAATTACCAGAGGAAAAGAAAACAGCACTTTTCTCCTCTGTTTCCAAAGTCACATATTTAAGCTTACTGCCTGGCTGGGAGCATCTGACTGCAAAATGTCTCAAAACTGATCTAGTTTTAGGCTACTTCATACAGGGATAAAGATCTTCAGTTTTCTCAGCCTGATCCCCTTCTCATACTGCTTCTTTGAAGAGAGTAGGCTCACTGTCTATTGCTCTGTTACACTCTGTCCCAAAGTTTTAAGAGAACAATGTGTTTTAGTTCTGAAGTAAATTCCAGTTAGTTTCCACAAATAGAAAGCTAATGTTCTGTGTGGCTTCCCCTGTGGTTTGAAAATAGAGGAAAGTGAAATGCAGAGRCCCACAGGACAGAACACAAATGCTGTGATTGCTATATAAACGGAGTTGAAAATAATCTTGTCCAGTGTTCTTTCCCCTCAGCAAAAGTGAATCATGTCAACTCTTCAGATACTCATCAAATCAAGTAGTATCCGAAGAAGCTTTATATCCTGGGGTGAATTTATATTTTCTGTCATAGGGGATTTTCCTATGTTTAGATATGTGGAATCATATGTATCGCATCTTTTTTGATCAGGTATACTTATGACCAGCGCTATGGAAGAGCCCTAGAAATTTACCTGACTCTGAGACACAAAGATGTCTTCCAACTGATCCATAAGCACAATCTTTTCAGTTCTATCAGAGACAAAATTGTTCTTCTCATGGATTTTGATGCAGAGGTATGGTGATTTTTAATGATTCTTGCATTCACTTTCAACTAGAGGTGTTTTAACAGATTAAAAATGAATGTGAGCTATAGACCATTTTGAGGTAAGCAGTGGGTTTCTTATGTCCAGATACATTCTGAGGTAAGCAGAGATTTGCATAGCTTGCAGAGTAGTTGACCCAAGAATTAGGTTTTTCCTTTATGTTTTAACCTGAGTATGACTACTAATGAGAGGAGAGCCAAATCTGAGATCATTACTGTGATTCTCAAGTAAACTTCCTTGGTACTACTCTTTCTAATCAAAGAATAATACTGAGCCAAAAAAGGAGGTAGTGAATTTATTATAAAAAAATAAGTTGAATGTAGTTGCTACTTTTCTTTTTTCGCTGCCAATTAATCTGCTTCTGAAAATTTGCAGAGTTATTAACCTAAATTCTAAAAATAAGGAAGTGTGCATATTATACTGAATTCAGTCTTCTTTCTTACCAGCTGGTGCTAAAACCTTATCAAATGTACTTTAGTAAGAGCTTTGGGGGAAGGGTCTATGTGATCCTTGGGTGGATCTGTACCAAGGATGATACTCTTTGATACACCTGTTCTAAACTACTTAAGAGAAGTAATGTATAATTCCTGTTTAATAAATAGAGTAAGTTATGTCAGGAAACTGGATGTGAAACAAAGTTTGGTCTTGGGGAAGAGGAAGCAGAACTCCTGTGACCACTTTCCTTATCTGATCTCATTTGCTCATGTTACGGTATCTGTGCAGAGAGTCAGGAAGAATCCAGTTGTGAAGCAAGTTGAGTCGCATGTTTCCTATAGTACAGCCAGCATCCTAGTTCTCTTTTGCAATGGGCTAAATAATATTTCTACTGCGTTTGGCAGTGGCCTTCTGTAACTCTTGATTCAAAGGGCATCTTTCATCTGCAACGTAAGTGCCCAGTAGTGATTGCTGTTAGTATGGAAACTTAGGAGAAGCATTCTGGAAGAATACATGATGCACTCCCCTGTAATGCAGCGTTGTTACAGAGTGCTGATGTTATGCAAACTGCTCTTCGAACTAATGTTGCTGAAAAGAGTACATCTGCAATATCCATCAGATACCCATCAGTGAACAAGTGTAATACTGTATAGAGTGAGACAATACGCATAACCTGTTTCTTAACCGGATTCTTTTTCTTCACTTTAGAAAGCAGTAGACATGCTTCTGGATAACGAAGATAAAATTTCTGTGAGTATAAAAAGTTAATGAATTGGCTTGCCCCGTGTGCTTGCTTGTGTTACCCATCCTTCTTTGAGACTTGTGAATGCCATGTTCAACACAGGCTTGCTAAGCTGTTGCTTTTAATATGTTTTTCTTTCAGATTGACAGAGTCATTGAAGAATTAGAAAACAGGCCTGAACTACAGCATGTGGTAAATATTTCTGTATTCTGTTGGTTTCACTTCGAGCTGAATAAATTCTTTCCTGGGTTGCTCTCCTGACATATCTTTTACAGTTTTTGTGGTTATTCTGTCAGTGTGCATGTGACACTGAAATCTCATTGATCACCATGAGCCAAGGTGGCTGCTTTTGCTAATCTGGTTTTAGCACGGCCTTAGCATTTGTAAAATAATTTTAAAACATATTCGTGCAAGATGTTGCTAGTGTACTCTTTGCTTTGTAACATACTGTGAGCTCGCCCTCATGGCCTTACAAGTGCCTGTCTTCTCTGGTCAGTTATGTTTTTGCTTGTAGACCTCCTCAATTCCTGCACAAAATTTGGATTGGATGGTGGGTGCAACTCTGAAGCATATTTTGCTGCTCCACTGAGACAGTGAAGTCCTTGTGTTTCTGAAGCTGCAACTTCCATAGGATTGTACTTGTTTGTCCAGAATTACAATATCTGTGTAAGGGTGTGGTCCCCCATTGCTATTCTGAGAGCACCTCTTTAGTTTGAAGGTGTTCCCAGTGAAATATGTAATATTTCACGTTGATGTTGGGCTGCGTGAAGGCGGGGGTGGGTGTAGTTTAGTGCTGTGTACAAGTGGGGCTCGAGGCATCGATCTCATGGAGACACTGGAGTTTATGTAAGAGACCAGATTTTAGCAAGCACCCCGAGGAAGTAGTCTGCAGCCTAAGAGCTTTACAGAGAAGATGTACTGAGTGTCAATCTACGGAAAGGCTGCACGAGTTTCAAAGTGTAAGAGCTGCTTCCTTTGAATAAAAGTGACCCTCCCAGTTATTCTCAGGGCTTCTCTGCTCATCTGGAAAGAAGGAGCTTTCCCCTCTGTTTATAGCTTGAGTTAATAACTCCCTCTATATAGTAAATAATATAGTTTGCATTAATTGGGTTAATACATTTGATGTTGTAAAAACTTGAGCTATGATTTTTCATAGTGGTTAAGCACATCTGCAGTGTTTTATATGACATATTTCTCCAAAATTTTCTGTTAAGTTCAACRTATAGTAGTTTCCATGACAGTTTAAGGATAGTTATCAAAGTGCTGTTACAAGCCTCTTTTTACAGAGATGGTTTTGGAGATTGCTGTGATGAAGGTATTTCAGAAAAATACAAAATTAATCTTCTGAATTAGGAACATGGCCAGGCACAGAGATTAAATCCTAAGAAGGTTATTGAGAAGGACTCTTTTACTGGCAAAGTCCAAAAAACATTGTATCAAAATTTGAGTTCGCACTGTCTTTTCTGATTCCTAGTATTTGCACAAGCTTTTCAAAAGAGACCACCATAAAGGACAACGCTATCACGAGAAACAGATCAGCCTTTACGCTGAATATGATCGTCCAAATTTACTACCGTTTCTCAGAGACAGCACACACTGCCCACTAGAAAAGGTAAGCTCCTGAGATCTAAACACTCTCCCTCGATTTTTTTTTTTTTTATCTGTAGCTTGCATTACTGAAAACTTGTGTGTCTGCTACTGCCCTCTACTGCCAACAAGAGAAATCTTTTGAGTTTGTGATGGTCACTTACAGAGGTTTGATTTGCAGAGTTGACTGACAGCTGACATTTTCCTCCCTTGGCTCACAGGGCTGAAGCCCGGGAGGATTTTTAACGCAGCAGTTCTGAATTCACACTGGATGCACACCTACATTTTAGTGCCTGTTCTGACTGGACACTGGGTTGTGCTTGCAAAAAAAAAGAATCATGTTGCCAAATGTAGTGCTACCTAGAGTTAGAGATCAAAAACTGAATAGCTATAACTGAAGGCAAGTGAGTGTTTTTATCTTTGTATTTTAAAGTCCTAAGATCCTTTCAAGTAGTTTACACCATGTAACAGTCTCTAAGCCAGCAAAGCTGAAAATGTTTTGTCTTGTACTTTCAGTAGTAGACAGAAGGTTTAGGAGTGACATGTCTCCACCTTCCTTAATGTTTCTGCTTTTTGCCTTCTTTGCTCTCCTTCTACTTCTTCCAGAAGTAAAAAGACTATCTTTTCTTTCTGTTTGAATTTAAATGAATTTAATGGAAATTTAAGTTTTCCTCTTCAGTTGCATCAATATCTTGTTATTGTATTTGGTGCTGTTAAGACCTGCTCTGCTCAGCCATTCTGGAAGCTATCTTCTCTGTGTGCGGATATAATGATGACACTGATGGAATATTTTTAAGTGTAATATCAAATACTTCATTTCACGTAGCTGACATTCTAAACAGAGCTGGTGCCATTCGTAGTACCGCTCTTACTTTGCTTGCTTTTGTCAATTGTCAGCTGCCTTTTCCGTGCAGCAGCAGGAGACGCTGGAAAATACTTTGTTAGGACTGCAGACTTGTTCTTCGTTGAAACTGTTGCATGAAACTAGATTGTCCCAGTGTTCTTTTAGGCACTGAGCCCGAGAGGTTTTTAGCCACAGACTTCTGTCCACAGTGTTGGCTTGCTTATTTTTATTTGTAGCTCTGTACTTTTCCCCCTTAGTTTTTGCCCTATGTATGAATAGAGTGATGATGATTTCACTTGTAAAAATTATAATGGTGGTGCAAGTAGCTTAACTGTGCAGTGATGAGCAATACAGAGAAGCGCTGTATGTAAGTGGTGCCAAGAACTGTTGGAGTGTATGATGCCATAGTGACTGATGTGACAAAAAAGAAATTGATGTTAGGAAGAGAGTCATTTTAACCTTAGTTAACATATTTAAATGTGTTTCAGTAAGAAAGAAGCTGAGGAAGGAAAGATACCACCACTGTCTATATATAACTTTATTGGATTTACCTTCACAAGTGATTTTGTGGGCAAACTTTGCCATACATACACAGTGATGCTTTTTGCTGCAAATCCTTATTCTAAGGAAATAAAGATGGGAACAGAATTTACAAGTACCAATTTCTTCAGTTCCTATTAAGCAGATTCCAGTGCAATGTCTGAATCATAAAAAACGTAATAGTTGAACAAGTTCGTATTATTTATTACTGTATATAATTGATAAACTAACTAGGAAGAAATCGTTCTTTAAAACCTCACTGGTGACTATAACACACTTATTCAAGTGCAGTTTAGCAAATGTTTTACCAAATCAACATAGAGAAGTGTGTGTTCTCTATTTTCCTCTAGAGGGAGTGTGACAGTCAATAAATGTGCAGCGTTGAGATATACTGAAAACCTGGTAATATGTACTTTTAATTTCTCAGTGGAGAGAAAAAGGTGACTATCACCTGTGTTATGTCAACTATGCACAGATTTTGTAACTGCTTGTGGTAATTAGCCATGAGAWCTTTAAACCAAATTTGCAGGAAATGCTTCCTCCCTATTCTTTCACACCGGAGTTAAGTTTTCCATTGCATTGTCCTCTTGGAGGCCCCTGGCACAGAGTTTGGAGGACGTTCTCCACTTGCCACAAGAATTCTGGTTACCTTCAGAGGCTTACAGACAAGCTGGTATCATGAATGAATGAATGTCAAGTTGCCCTGCATCCCTGAGTCCTTTTAGAGGAGGAAGGTCCTGACAGCAGATAACTGTAATGCTTTTGGATTAAGCAACTTTTAGAAGAAAAAAGTTGCCATTAGATTAAAGCTAGAGATTGGCGTAACCCAGACTGAGTTATTTGTATTGTCTCCAGATTTTTTAAAACTTAGAGGGGAAGCGGGGGAAAGCTGTAGTGTTTCTCCCTTTAATTAATGCCAGAGGACATGACAGTGCATAGTAAGGGAGCTATAATCCTGTCCAAATGACTAATGTATCTTCATGAAGAAATATCTTTCAGCCTTTTGTAGCATCTGTGATCAATATGATGTTATGTCACATACTTTCCTGTATTCTCTTCGCCCCCCCCCCCCCCCCCCCCCGACTCCTCTTAAATTCCAGGCTCTTGAGATCTGCCAACAGAGGAACTTTGTAGAAGAGACGGTCTATCTTCTGAGTGAGTAACTTTTCCTGGTGATAAATTACTACATGCTTTTAATCTCGTCATAAAGTTGAAGCTGGGAAAATGTGTGATGCGTTGTCTGCTATCACTTAACATGCTTTCCCAAAGGCAAAGCTCGGTATGTGGTCAGTGGAACCAACTGACGCGATCTGGAAAATAAAACAAAGCGCTGGGCTACTTATAATATCTCCTAACTTCATGTATTGGGTTATTGTGTTTCTGATTTAAGGTTTGTTTTTTGTTTGGGTAGGTTTGTTTTTGTGGGCAGAGGGCTGGGGTTTTGGTTTTATTAGGAGGGGGGAGTGGTTTTTGAAACAATCTCCAAGTGGAGAGTGATCCTGTTTGTTTCATTTCTGTCCTCTCCAAATTTTTTGTTCTGAGTACATCTCATAACCTTAATATTACTCTTGCTGAGATGRAAGATTTATGCTACTTATTTATTTATTTATTTATAATTGTAAATGAACTGCCGCAGCTGAGTAAGGAATGCATCTCTGGATGGAAGACATTGTTAAGCCTAAGATTTTTATGTATGTTTATTGGAGTGATGGAAACATTCCAATATTATCTAACTCATAATTGTTTTAATAAGAAAAGTGTTCTGTGGGCCAGTTGAGCGCAGAGTAACYTATGTTCTAAAAAAAGCACAAGTTTGGCATGGGCTTACTTAATAGTTCACACAACTCCACTGCTYCTTCATCTTCCATCCTTTAATTTTCCATGTATGTAATCTGCACTGTATTTATGAGGAAAGTGTGGCCATGTAGGATCTTAATAGGGGGTAAACCACATTACAGTCTGCCTGTGCACACACAGGCATGCACACACTCCCTGTTGTTATATTAGATATAGCTGCAGTTCAGATCACCCCCCTAATATGACCTAATGCGTAGTTAAGAAAGACTTCAGGTCTCAGTTCAGCAAAGTGCTCCAAGCACATATTCAGGTTGCATCRACTGCTCAGAGATGTGCATCTGCTCACAAGGAAGTGAGATTAGGTTTGTGCTTGGACAAATTAGTGTGAGGCAGCTTCACACTTCCAAAATTCTTGTGCAATTCTTGCAAACCTTCTCAATACTTACTAATTCTCAGTGCTTTAGAATTTCTAATCTCTTTACTTTTTTTTTTTTTTTTTTTTTTTTCCTTCTAGGCAGAATGGGTAACAGCCGCAGTGCCTTGAAGATGATAATGGAAGAATTGCATGATGTGGATAAGGCTATTGAATTTGCCAAGGAGCAAGATGACGGAGAACTTTGGGAAGACCTCATCTTATATTCTATTGACAAACCACGTAAGCAGGCTAATTTCTCAGCAGTCTTGCATGTGTATTTTTTTGTGGAATGCAATTGCAAGTGAAGGATTGAATTATCCTTGCGCCTGCTAGAGAAGGTATTTATGAAGGACCTGGGAAGTGTGCTTGTTTGTGAAGCACAACATAGCTGTCCTGCTGGGCTTAAAATCTTTCAGTAAGGCAGCATGTGGGCGTGCTACAGAATGGGTACTTAGGCATCTAATGTTTGACTAAGCTCTGAATAATTGTGTTGTTAAAAACAAATTGATGAGAGAATCATGCTTTTAATTGGACAGAATATGAGGCTACATTTTTTCAGACACGTTCAAAACTCAGTCTGCTGTCTTGGTGAAGATGTTGCGTATTCTGTTTAGTGCAGCTGTTTCTCTTTGAAATTGAGGAGGTTGAAGGACCTGCTGTATCTTTCTGCACTTTCAGCAAAGTAACTATGCAGTTTTCTCGCTGTGGCAAGAAGAGAAAATCTGTAACTGTTAGTGCATTTTGYCCTTCACCCATGATACAAACATCTACTAAAATTCAGACAGATASTGTCAGAATCTCTTAATCATGGAATCATAGAATGGTAACGTTGGAAGGGACCTTTGGAGATCATCTAGTCCAACCCTCAGCATAGCCCATATAGGGGTTGAACCCGCGACCTTGGCATTAGCAGCACCATACTCTAACCAACTGAGCTAAACCTGCCCCCAAATCAATAYCAGTTTTGTTCAGGAGGCAGATTTCAAAGCTCAAATGACTAAGAAAAAGAGCATTAATTTAACTTTAGACTCCATAGGTTTTTCATTCTGTTCTGGGGCTTTAAATCAAGTATTCAAAGTCTCTGCTGGGATCACTTTTCAGCAGGATTGAGTATCTTCTAGAATTAGCATGAGAATACGTATCTTTTCATCACTAGACCACTAATTCTGATGAGAAGGGCAACCAAAATCTATTACTACGTTGTAAGAATGGTATTTTTCAAGTTACCTGACCAACAGAAACCTCTRCTTGGAAGCAGTTCACTAGAAGTGAGACTGATTAATACAATTAGCAACATACATTTAGAGGAAAAGGGATTCAAAGCTTTCTATCAGGCCCATCTGCTCTCTGCAGAGAAATTCAAGTGGTCTTCCTCAGTTTTGAGGAGTGAAGAAAAAACATAGCCATGAGGTTCCTCCTAGTATTTCGTTTAGCTAGTTGCACTCTAAATAGCAAAAGGCTTCTTCATCTCTCTCCCTACTGCTTCGAAATACTTGTTTCCTTTGAGTTAGCTTAAGGACTTGCAAATCTGCTTTTAAACTCTGCAATAAAGAAAGGGATGCTCACATAATGAAGTTCATCTTATGCCTCTGTTTACTTGAGTGCTTATTTGTACTGAATTGAAATGCATTATTTACTTGTGTTTTTGATAACTTACTCTGGATACTCTGGCATCTGTTTTCAGAATACCCGAGAAGTTCTGTGAATTGCCAAACTCTGCATCCTTCTTCCTTCTCCAAAGACCTATATTCAAATAATATAATTGAAAGAAACATATGAGGGGTATATAGAAGAAGCTCAGTGTTATCTTTTAGTRCTAACTGCCATAGAATCAGCCAAAATGACAGCTGTCACTGAAGCATCCTTTCGTCAGGTGTTTTGCTGGATTTTTTTTTTTTTTAATAATCTTGTGTCGTGGTTTTAACAGCTTTTATTACCGGTTTGTTGAACAATATTGGAACACAYGTTGATCCCATTCTTTTGATCCACCGGATTAAGGAAGGCATGGAGATTCCTAATTTGAGAGACTCGCTAGTGAAAATTCTTCAGGACTACAATTTGCAGGTAAATGTTGCATCTGTCCTGTGACACTCATTTTCAGAGAGAGCAAAACCACTTTGCCATTGAAAAGCATAAAACCTGGCCATCATGAAGTCTTGTTTATTTTGTTAGGATTTCTGTCCTGTGACTCTGTCACTGTGAGTTGACACAAAACTTCTGACAAGAGGCGTAGAAATACGTCAAGACTATAAAATAGTCTCTTCTCTTGATAGTTTCAAGCTCCTCTAAATTTATTCCATGCTGTCATAAACCTGATGTGCAAGTGGAACTGGAAGGATCTTGGATAATTTGTACCACGTTATGCTGCCAACCTGTCCTAGATTGGAAATCTGCTCTGACCATTGTGCCTTTTTTTTTTTTTTTTTTTTTCCAAGTTTCATACATGAGGCAGTACATAAGGTACACATGCAAAATCAATCACCAGGTTTCAGATCCATATGTTAAGTGTCTTGTATTAACTAAAAGATGACAAACTTGTAAACTCAAATTCACATGCCTGTCTGTTGTGCAGAATGTAGTGACATTTATGTCACTATATATATATATATATATATATATATATATAAATATATAAAAAGACTGCTCCTTGGCTTATGGGAGTTCTTATCCCAGTGTAATTGCACAGATCTGTGCAGTTCCCTACATGGCTGGTTTTGTTGCACGTTTTAAGAACTTGAGGAGTGCCCTATAATGTTCTTGCAGATAACAATGGAGAAATGTCGCACTGCACACTTGATATCTCCCTGCTACCAAAGAAGGCCCAAACTTGAGTTCTCTAAGACAGCGCTCTGTACTTTTCTCTCTGAGAATAAGGACAGAGCAGTTTAAATGCCCCTAGTGCAATGGTGTGGAGTCCAAGAAAACATAGCCTTGTAAGTAGATAAAACTACAGTTGGCTGAATCTCATAAACATTCATTTTTCATCTGCTGTTACTCTTTGGACATTGCAGCAAACAGGTAAGTTTGATTGTTGTCATCAAGGTCACGGTCTCCTACTAGGCCAGACTAAGCCTAGACGTGCTTGAGCTTTCACTGATACCAGAAAGAAGCCTTTTAAAAAGACAACAAGGCGTGCTCTTTTTTTTTTTTTTTTTTGGTATTGTATGGAGTTTAGACATAAATTTCAGTATTTCAAAGAAGCATTTTAAATGTCATGTTCTCCTGTATACCCATTACATGCAAGGTAATGTTAGCTAAATAGTATACTGCATTTAAACTRTTTAATGTTAGTTTTATCACTGTCAATACCCTGCTACTTGTGCTGCTGGTGCTACCATTTCTGCAGTCTGTTGACATCAAAATGGAACTTTTTTTGTAAACCTGCAAGCAGAATGAGGAAGTGCTGCTTGCAAAGCTGCAGTTTTAGATAAAGGCAAAGTGTTGTGTGGCTTCAGCCAAAGCTGATGAAGTGGTTTGGTCAAATTTTGGGGAGGGAAAAATGGTTTTTGTCTTCAAACAGATTTTAACAAAATTATTTGGGGATTAAAAGTATGTATACAATTTCCAGAATGATATCTAAAATTATTTGCTGTTAGCACTGAAATGCTTCATGGMGGTAGGAAGGGGGAAGGGGAGAGTCATACAGAGAGAGTAGTCAATAAAACACAACTCGGGTTGGGGGCCTCCAAYGGGTGCATGCTGCTGGGGGACCCCYGTACACCCTTCCTGGGAAACCTGCAGGCATGACTACCTCTCTGAAATGCCTGTACACCGATGCACACAGCATGGGGAACAAACTGAACAAACTGGAGGAGCTGGAGATCTGTGTACGGTCACAGGGCCGTGATCTCATTGCAGTCACAGAGACATGGTGGGATAGCTCACGTGACTGGAACGCTGTCATGGATGGCTACGTGCTTTTTAGGAGAGACAGGCCAGGAAGGCGAGGTGGTGGAGCTGCTCTTTATGTGAGAGCGCAACTGGAATGCATCGAGATCTGCCTGGCGGTGGAGGAGGAGGAGGAAGCAGTCGAGAGCTTATGGGTACAGATCAAAGGGCAKGCTAACATGGGGGACACTGTTGTGGGTGCCCTGCTGGACCTTGTCCTAACCAACAAAGAGGGACTGGGTGGAGAGGTGAAGGTTGGGGGCAGCCTTGGCTGCAGTGACCAAGAGATGGTGGAATTCAGGATCCTGCAGGAAAGAAGTAAGGCAACAAGCAGGATTGCAACCCTGGACTTCAGGAGAGCAGACTTTGGGCTCTTCAGAGACCTACTTGGAGGAGTCTCATGGGTTAAGGCCCTAGAAGGAAGGGAGGTGCRGGAGAGCTGGCTAGTATTCAAGCTCAAGAGCAGTGAATCCTTAAGACTAAGAAGCCCAGCAAAGTGGGTAGGAGACCTGCATGGRTRRKYAAGGAGCTCTTGGCCAAATTCAGACAGAAGAAGAAAGTACACTGAATGTGGAAGAGGGGACAGGCTACTTGGGAGGATTACAGGAATGCAGTCAGAGTATGTGGAGATGAAGTGAGGAAGGCTAAGGCCCAGTTGGAATTGAGACTGGCAAGGGATGTTAAGGACAACAGGAAGGGCTTCTTCAAATACATCAGTAGCACCACTACTGMATGGSGCAGGGGCCCTGGTGACAAAGGATACAGAGAAGGCAGARWTACTGAATGCCTTCTTTGCTTCAGTCTTCACTGCTCAGGGCAGCCCCCATGAATCCCAGAGCCTGGATGTGARGGAGAAAGTCCAGAGAAGGGAAGACTTTTCTTTGGTTGAGGAGGATAGGTTTAGAGATCTTCTGGGCAGGCTTGACATCCACAAATCCATGGGCCCTGATGGGATGCGCCCATGGGTACTGAGGGAGCTGGCGAATGTTGTTGCCAGGCCGCTCTCCCATCATCTTTGAAAGGTCTTGCAGAACTGGAGAGGTGCCTGAGGACTGGAAGAAAGCCAATGTCAGTGCTGTCTTCAAAAAGGGCAGAAGGAGGACCCAGGCAACTATAGGCCCGTCAGCCTCACCTCCATCCCTAGAGAAGTGATGGAACAGCTCATTCTGGATGTCATCCCCAGGCATATGGAGGAAAAGAAGGCAATCGGGAGTAGCCAGCATGGATTCACCAAGGGGAAATCCTGCTTAACCAATCTGATAGCCTTCTGTGGTGGAATGACTGGCTGGGYAGATGAGGGSAGAGCAGTGGACGTTGKGTACCTTGACTTCAGCAAGGCTTTTGACACTGTCTCCCAYAACATCCTCCYAGATAAGCTCAGGAAGTGTGGCTTAGACGAGTGGACAGTGAGGTGGATGATTAAGAACTGGCTGAAAGGCAGAGCTCAGAGGGTCGTCATCAGTGGCGCAGACTCTAGTTGGAGGCCTGTGGATAGTTGCATCCSCCAGGGCTCAGTACTGGGTCCCATCCTGTTCAACTTCTTCATCAGTGACCTGGACAAAGGGACAGAGTGCCTCCTCAGGAAGTTTGCTGATGATACTAAGCTGGGAGGAGTGGCTGACACACCAGAGGGCTGTGCTGCCATTCAGAGAGACCTGGACAGGCTGGAGAGTTGTGCAGAGAGGAAACTCTTGAGGTTCAACAAGGGCAAGTGCAGAGTCCTGCACCTAGGGAGAAATAACCCTAGGCACCAGGACAAGCTGGGGGCTGACCCTTCTGGAGAGCAGCTCTGCAGAGAAGGACCTGGGAGTGCTGGTGGATGACAAGTTGACTACGAGCCAGCAATGTGCCCTTGTGGCCAGAAAGGCCAGTGGTCTCCTGGGGTGCATTAGGAAGAGTGTTGCCAGCAGGTSGAGGGAGGTGATCCTGCCCCTCTCCTCAGCCCTGGKGAGGCCTCATCTSRAGTACTGCGTCCAGTTCTGGGCTCCCGAGTGCAAGAGAGACATGGAGCTACTGGAGAGAGKCCAGCGTAGGGCTATGAGGATGACTAGAGGGCTGGAGTCTTTGCCCTACAAGGAACGGCTGCGAGAGCTGGGCCTSTTYAGCCTGGGGAAGAGAAGCCTGAGGGGGGATCTTATCAATGTGTAYAAGTACMTGAAGGGAGGGTGTCAAGGAGACAGGGACAAACTCTTTTCAGTTGTCCCATGTGACAGGACAAGAGGCAATGGGCAGAAACTGAAGCACAGGAAGTTCCGCCTGAGCGTGAGGGGGAATTTCTTCACTGTGAGAGTGACGGAGCACTGGACCAGGTTGCCCAGAGAGGTTGTGGAGTCTCCTTCTCTGGAGATCTTCARGGCCCGCCTGGATGCAACCCTGTCTAACATGCTGTTGGTGCCTCTGCTTGAGCGGTGGGGGGATTGGACTAGATGATCTCCAGAGGTCCCTTCCAACCTTAGTGATTCTATGAACTGACATTTTTCTGTACTTGAAATAGAATCTTGCCTTTCTCTTTTGTCTTTGGATAAAGTTGGAAGGGAAAAAAATACACTCAGATAGTTCCTGAGATTGCTGCAGATAAAAATGATAAATTTTCTAAATGTTTGTTTTGCAGAGCTGCATTCAGTTTCTTGGGGTCTGAATTGTTTTATAACTTTGTGTATCTATTACTGGAGAATGATTCACCCACTGATATGCCCAGTTTGAAATGTTTGAAGTGTTACTCAATCTTAATTTTTAGATGTATTGCAGATATGCAGCCTTAACTGAATGTCACTCTTGGCAGTCCATCATGATCAATTCATGGTGCACATGTAAGAGATGAATTTTTGGACAGTGTTCATCTGGCTGTAAAATCTATTTTACTCCTTTTCTAGTAGTTACACTAGCTGTTACTATTTTTAGTATGCTCAGTGTCTCCTGTAGCACAAATAACCAGGAGGAAGGAGTGGACACTCCTTATACCGCTTTTTTTTTTTTTTTTTTTTTTTTTTTTTTTTTTTTTTTTTTTTTTTTTTTTAAGCTGGATTCTCCAGCAGAAACATGATTGTGAGCTGCTTTGAAAACCCTTTCCAGAGGAGTTGTGGTCTTGGAAAATGAATTTCCAAGCTGTTCATATGGTACAGGGGGGGAAAGAAATATTCCACACGACTCATTTAGATTTGTCATATTTTCATAAACTTGCCCTATGCTATTGAAATTGAGATGTTCTTCTTTTGCAGATGTCCTTTTCTGCCTCATTAGGCCTAGTGAACTAATACTCTGTGTAATCTGACACCCTTGGTTCCTAATGAAAAATAATAAGTAAAAAGGGAGAAGAGATTTTTGCTAAGAAGGAACAAACTATGGACCTTTACTTACTTATATAGACATTCAATACTGCTTACAAAATGGCATCATGTCAGGAAAATGTGTTTGACCAAAATAAACTTTGAACTGCTGTGTGTTTAGAAAGGTTTAGCAGCTGCCTTTCCTAGGTAGGCAGGAAAGATGTTGGGGGYGGAGGAAGCTTTGGTACGGTTTGGAAGCTAATTGTGAGAGGCAATATAAAAAAAAAATGCATCAGATGTATTTTGTTAAGAAACCCTCATAGCAAGACGACCATTTTTATGATTGCAGTATATTTATAGAAGACTTTTCTTTTTTCTTCTTAATATATAGTGTGTTTTGGGGTTTTTTTCATTTAAGTAATGGTGGACGTGGTAGTGATGAAGATTCCTTCTTCCTTTCTTTTTTAGTCTCAGCATGAAGGTATAATAGTTTCAAAAGACTAAAACATTCCTTATTTCCTCATGTTCTCTGTGGCAGCAAACCCCTGGAGGTGGCTTGCCAAGATAGTTGATATGCGCATCTATTCAACGTTGGCTGTATTTTGTGTTCTTTGCACAATAGATCCTGCTACGGGAAGGTTGCAAGAAGATCCTTGTTGCCGACTCTCTTTCCTTACTGAAAAAAATGCATCGAACTCAGATGAAGGGTGTTCTAGTGGATGGTGAGTACCCAAGATATGTGGTAAACTTCAAGGTTTTGAAGGTTTGGTTTATAGACCTCGGTCACATGTGGGTCCACTTCGGAAGTTGTTCAAAATCCTAAGTATTCCCCTTTGCAGAGGAAGCATTTATATCTCAAAAGGCCCAGTCCCAGTATGCAGCTCTTCCTCTTGATCTGCCTTTCCTCAGCCAGTAAGGTATTGCATCTTGCAAGTTGTCTATAAAGATGAAAAATGCTACGTGCCAACAAGGATGCTCAGGTGATAATCTGCAACCAAAGTAAAAGCTAAAAGATAGCTTTTAGAAATAATTGAAAGTATTTTCYGAGGCACTAATGACACGTGTGAGCAGTGGTGTAATTCACAAGAGGTGCATGCTAGTACTAAGAGGCAAGAGCTGATGGAAAGACAGAGGATCAGAGCTTCTGGTACAAAATACTGCCCAGAAATCASCCACTTGGCCTTTCTTGCTTTTTGTGCGTTTGCTGTGTGCCTGTGCAGCTCTTACCTCTGACAGCCCAGCTGCTGAGGTTCTGCCTTCACCACAGTCAGAGGATCTAAACATTTTTCAGGCCATTCAAAGAACTATGGTTTCCATATTGCTCTTAAAATACCAGATGAAGGATATTAAAATTAAATATTTTAAGACCAAGATCCATTTTTTTAATAGCAATATGTTGATGCCTCTTTTATATAAACTAAAACATATAGCTTGTTAACAGAATAGTTATGAGTTTATTTTTATTTTTTTCCAGAGGAGAATATCTGTGAATCATGCCTTTCTCCAATACTTCCTTCAGGTAGGATGTTTTTTCAGAAGAGAAAACTGTTGTCTAGGTTTATTTTTAGAGGAAATRCCATATATTATTATCCATAGAAACACACAATAGTGCCCCTTGGTAATCACCTTAAATTTCAGTCTGTTGTGCACAGGTTTTTTATCACCCATAACATGGGAGTGGAGTCTAACTAGAGCTTTTGTGTTGCAGTACACCTAGATTGTTTTTCTGATTTCTTACTCATCTTTGATTTATCTTCTATTTTGAAATATATGGAGTGGAGGGCAACTTTAATTCCATCAGTGTATATGCTACTGCCATCAAATCCTGTACAAGTCTGTTGTCTGACTTCAACTGAACTTTTAGACTCTGAAGTTTCCTGGAATATACCTCATGTCTGAATGAGTGGAAGCTCTTGGCTTCAGTCACTGCTGTCATATTTGAAACAATTTGTAACAGACTGTAATTTTAAAACATCTTCTAAAATTAGTCTTGAATCTAGAAATTCGGTATATTAAAGATGTACATTCTGCAAGGGAACTGTAATGCCAAATTAACAATATAGATGTTGGACAGCTAAAGCAGTACAATAGCTTGATCAGGAGAATATCTGTTATCACATCTCCGAACAAAAGTACCTAATAATACATGGATCCACTTATTTTTCCTTTGTCAAGTGTGGATATCCTAGTAGAATGACTTCTAGTTTTTGAATCTGAATTTTCCTGGTTGTGTTTAAAAATAAAAATAAACAAAAAACCRCACCTCACACACGCATGTGCRTGCAAACCCCACACCCACCAAAAAGACCCCCAACCCTCCCCTGCTGCAATGTTAAAAGATAACTATGCTTTGATCACACGCTCCAACGTGAAGACCAGAGCAGACACACTGGTAGAAAACCTGGCAGAACTGAAAGCGCCAGTGCCTTGGGTTGTGTATACTGAGCAAGTGAGAGTCAAGGACTGTRGTGTGGATGATGGATATGTAATGATGAATGAGATAATAATTCTTGGAATATGTATGTGTTGTATGTAGGCTCCTAGTTGGGGGTAAGTATTCATCTGCGAATCAAAAGGCACATTGCCGCCCTCATGAGTACAACAGTTTCTTGCTAACCTGTATTCAGAGTGACTGAATTATATGGAGTTAGATTACTCTCCCCCTTCCCAAATTCATTGTATCATGCATACTGTCATGAAAAACATCAGTTAGAAAGGTTGGCAGCATTTAAGCCACAGAACACTACTGTCCTGTAACTCCACCACTGGGCCCTATGACCTGAAAGCATCGCTCTGCATGGTTTCTACAAATGACCTTGAGTAATATGGAAATAAATTAGATTGAGAGAGATCACCTTATGTTTCTACATGTATAATGGCAGGCAAGCAGGTACTGCTATAGCCACTGAATTCTGTGTTTCCTTGTCCCGTTGTAATAGTTTCACTTGTTCTTTTCCCAGATGCATCCAAGTCATTCAGCGTGGTAGTGTTCCACTGCAGACACATGTTTCACAAAGAGTGTCTCCCGGTATCCAACACAGTAAGGAACTGGCTTAGTCTCTCTATTAAAAGACCAAAGGACAAATTATTAGCTTTTGTAATCTGTGGAGAAGCACATGGGTCTGTGGGGATTATAATGTGATTATAGTAGTTCTTTTGATAATACCCCGCAGTATGTGATTAGGGAAAGAGAAGGTGGTTAGCTCCACTGCAACCAAAATACACTGAATTTAGAAAGAAATTGCTGCTGTTCAAGAAGTCTTTTAGCACTTTCTGCAGTCTAACTATGAAATGCAGCTTTGAAACATACAAGGGATATGAACTGTTTGAATTTATTATGTTTTTTCCACTGCATCTCTAAAAGTATGTTAATTAAAAGCAAGAATGAAGATATTTTCCCAAATGAGTCATATTAAATGATTCTGACCTGGAAGGAAGGGGGAAAGAAAAAGTTTCAGGGAGTAAGTACTTAAATATCTTTGTAATTTTTTTTTTATGCTCAGAATGTATCTTTCTTCCTCAGGGAATCAAATTATTTCAATGAAAACAAACAACGAGGAAGTAATTTCTAGATATAAGCACGTTTGAATTTAGAAATGGAAGCTTTGGAATGGTAACAAAAGCACAAAGGAAGTGGAATTTAAGCTTTTCTGATTGCGTCTCCCTCACTTGAAATGAATGTTTAGTAAAAAGTAGCTTTGGTGAATCACTTCGAATCAGCAAGTAACATATTAGGCAAAGTGTTTGTAGCCACATGCTACAGTATGTATACTCAAATATGTTAAGAAATTTTAATGAGTTAACTTACTTGCCAATATAAAGCTCCTCTCAACATTTTTCTTTTAGTTTTGTTAATAGWTTGCTAGTAAATATTTTTTCAAGAAATATTACCAGAAATTTGGTTCTCTGAGGCATAATCTAGAATTTACGTGACATTCTCAGTTTGGGAGCGGGGGGACTGGGTAACATGTCAGTTGATTTTTAAACGTGACATGTGTTGTGTAATAAATATGCTATATTACGTAGTCATACATAGGTGTCAGAATACATCTGTACTGTGTTCTCCCCAGCTATACTGTTTCTTGGCCTTAGGCRGTCAGTTGTGTTACTGGTACGTTTCCTGGAGTACTGGTACTGAGAGGAAAGTAATGCCCGCRCAAAGCACCATGCAGGGCTAAACACAGGAAGTAACGATGAACACATGTGCTCACTTGATGGCTTTCAGGCCAGATCCTCAGCTGCTGAAAATCTGTGGAGCAATATCCAAAGGCAGAGCTGTGGCTAAGACACCCGAGGGTCAGTGGAGCTGGGCCAGCATGCTGAGGGACTTGGTCTCCTCTTTTTTCACACAAGTAATCAGAGGCACTTTGACTCCATATTTGTCATCTCTGTTGTGGAGCAAATTTGACTTTACTGTCCTGAAGTGGAGACTCTTGGCGTGAAGGGCGAGGTGCCCTGCTCTTTGACTCCAGACCAGCTGTTTTCCTGCATTCCGCTGTATGACCTTCCTCCACCTACCCACGAGTATGTCCTGTTGGGGACAGCCCTACTGGGCACAGTAATATTTAGAAAGGTGCTAGCAACTTKGATTTGTCTGTCTTGATTCTGACTTGGCTACATTTCCCTAAGAGCTTCCTGTTTTCTTTTCCATTTCCAGGTCTCTCCTGTTCAGTTCTGCAACATCTGTAGTGCCAAACACAGAGGGCCCGGAAGCGCAATTCTGGAGATGAAGAAATAGCACTCCTACAGCTCTCTAAGCCAGTCTGTGATACCACTTCTGTTAGGGTCACAAGGGGCCACTGTATTTTCTGCTAGTCATCCTAGTTGCTGTATATAATTCTGACTGTTATTTAAACGTGCTCGCTTTAAGTTATCTGCCACTTATTGAGCATTTTCTGGAAAGAGAAAATGATGAGATCTCTAGCAACTCCGTGTTAAGCAATTCATATTTTGCTGTTCCTGTGCTCAGGTTGTTCTTTACTAAATACAGAAAGTGGAAAAGATAAATTAAACAGAGAGAAGAAAACAGTTTGGAAATTTGTGATTAATATCAGTTAACGTGCTTCACAGTTTGGGGCCATTATCAGGGTCATAGTTAAATACTGTAGGTAAAGATGAATTACTGTGAATTCAGCTCACCAAACTACTTAGTCTTGTTTCAGTCTTTCCTGGACTGTTTAACTTGAGACCCAGGAGGAGCCTGACTGCTTTCACAGGAACTGCTTCCCAGCTTGAAGCCACCTGTGTGCTAAATCATATATTTAATTAGCAAGTTCACTAACTTAATTCTACACACTGAGAATGTATCTTGGCTATATGGTTACACATTCATAATTTGTTATAAACTGGTTATTTTGTCCATTGATCTTCATAGTGCAGCATTTAAACAGGTGGGATTTTCTTATGTTAAACCTATCCTGAAACTTTAAATGACAGCAGTAGGTCTTTGTACTTCTTAGAGAGAGAACAGTCAAGAAACCTATTTGGTTGTTAACGAAAAAACACATTTATTTTTAGTTTGGCCAGTGTTCTGTGATGCAAAGGAGTTGATATTTCAGAATTTCTTCATAGTAATGAAATCTCTCTCTAATGTTTTCTGATGAAATTAAAGACCTGTTTCCAAAGAAAAGTCACATTTCAGAACTGCCAAGATATTTTCCCTTTTTTTAAATAGCTGAACTTTGAAAGGAAAAAGGCATTGTTCCAACAGCAAATTGTGAGATTCAAACAAGTAGTTAACATCACAGTTTTTGAAACAGCAGTAGAGTGATACTGCAGTGTACCTGTAAAACTGGAAAATGTAGCACTTTGGAGCTTTCCCTCAGTCCTGTAGATGTTACACCTTCAAATAACCTGTGTCATGGAAAACTGGGTTTCCAGCTTGTGTGAATTCATGCTATTCTACTGATATCATCCAGGCATTTGGCTGAGCTGGCCTAGTAATCCAGTATGTGATTTTATTGTCCTCTGTTTACATCTGTATGACTGATACTGGAATAAAATGTTAAGTATATTAAAATACTATGTTTTACTTTGTACAGTTACAGAAGACAGAGCTGTCAGTAAAAGGGTGGACCTGTCAAATACACAACCGTAATATTCTATCATGATAATACAGCTAAGAAAAAATAAGAGATGGTGCACATTATT
The DNA here is from genome assembly GCF_003343005.1 of Rhea americana. Lineage (NCBI taxonomy): Eukaryota > Metazoa > Chordata > Aves > Rheiformes > Rheidae > Rhea > Rhea americana. The sequence goes on from NW_028186779.1 coordinate 4,850,137, forward strand.
TGCAGATTTGCAGCAGATTAAACAAGAAAAGACAGCCAGAGCAGGAACTTAGTAGTGCAGGTGACAGTCTGCATCCATCAGGCTTCACTCATAGGAACGGCAGCCTGGCTCTGTAGCAGTTCATTTGCAGTGGCTCATATACATTACTAGTTGTGTTGTTCATTTATCCCTTCTTTACCACACTTACTTACTGGAAAAGTCATTGATTTTTTTCTAAACTAAATACTCCAGTAAGTCCAAGGGTTGTTTAATCATGATATTTGAGCAACTGTGTGCCAGCAGACGAGTTCAGAAACTTCTTTTTTTAAAAAAAAAAAAAAAATCTCTTCCTCTCTAGATGTAGGAAGCTTTTCTATATTATCCATAAAGAATGAACTCTATGATGTTATAAGTAGTCTACTTGCAGAGGAGAAAGGTTAATTAGGAAACATTTCCACTGCTCTTTTACAGTTATGACACAAGGTGTTCTGAAGCTCAGATATATGATTAATTAAAAAGAAAACAATTTTTTTTTGCTTCAACTTGGCCCTTAAGTTCCCTAAAGCATCTGACTATTCAATGACTTGTTTTGCCAGGCAGCCATCACTGGCAACCGTATAGTGCAAACAATATGCTGGATATAAGGCTATGTAAGTAATTTTAGATGCCTATGTGAAAATCTAATCCAAATCTTTAAATCCAAAGCTTCTTTCATTTGGGACTTTAGACAAACCTTTTGATGGTTTCTGAATTCTAAATGTGTTCATTGAGATTCAGCAAGATAGCTACAGTTCTGATTTTGATTAACTCTTCTTCCTAAGAAACCTTCACATCATAAAAAGTATTCCCAATAAAGACCTAAAATACTCAGATACACAACAGCTTTTCATGTGGAGAACAGTTCTGCCTCTAAAGTGGCACTAAAGTCAAAATAATTCAAAAAGGAACAGAATAGTATTTCGAAAAGGTCTTAGTCTGAACACAAAAGATGTGGAACCCAGGTGAGACTGAGAGGACTTGGTGCCTATTGATAGGATTGATTTTGGTAACTATTGATTACTATTGATAGGGATCAATATTGATTCTTATCATTAATTCTGCTCAATCTTGCCTGGCACCTGTAGCTTTCACTCTTGGATCCACTTTTGCTCTTTGTAGGCATCAGAGACTGTACCTATTGATCCCTGTTGATAGGTATGGGACTTGATGGACATTGACACCTCTCGATATCAAAAGCTATCARTGTCGATAGGTCTATAGTCTTCCCTGGATTGTTCTCACCACGCTAAAGCTGCGCCAAGATGATTCAGGGTCTCCTTGTTGGTTGGTATCGTGGATATCCCCACTGATGGGTGGGTTGTTGGGTCTGCAGCCAGCTGATGGTGAGTCCAAGTCCCTACAGAGATATGTGGCTTACTTTCTTCTTTCTTCTTCTGGCCTTAGTTTTTATCCAAATGAAGAATGCTGGACCACAGTTAGAAGGGAGAACTAATGGCCTCAGTCGATAACAGTACGGATACCAACAGGATGGTCAACAAAATGGTCAATGATAACAGTATGGATGTTCTGCAAATAACCCAGTACAGGGTTCCACAGTACGTAGATGCTCAGAGTGCGAGTCTGCAGTGTCACTTCTTTGCTGACTAGGTTAGAGGGCTACAGCAACCCCACAATGTGGTGACTCTGGCTGTGGTGCACGTGGGGTTCCTAAACTCTTGGGGGGCACTCCAGAGCAAAACCCTCTCCTATGGGCTGCACCATCCTGAGTCTCACACTTGCCTGCCTGGTGTCTGTCAGCATCAGAGTGAAGCCCATATGGAATTGTAGCACTATTAGATTTACCTTCTACTCATATGACTTCCCTGAGAGCTAAAGAAAAACATTCTCCAAGTGAGGAGGAAAAGACCAGAAGTAACCTTTGCAGTTCTTGCTAAATCATGAAATCCTGCACTGGCTTAGGAGGAGTGACAGGCCCTAGAAAGGAGAAAACAAACCATGCTTGCAGCATTGCAGAGCATGCTAAAACGTGGTTTGGGTTTTACAATTTATGTATTCTAAATTGTTCTAGAACTGATGAGTCTGTAACAAAACATAGCTGACATTGTCACTGATGCTGCATTATTTCTCATTAAACCTAGGCCTAATTCAGGGTTTTTTAACATCTCCAGATGAACGTTAACAGTGTGCTGATGTAATGACTAGTTTTACGTGGTAGACGGCTTTGTCACACAAGGCACATCCGGGCAGCTGGAATACAGCCCATAACTGTACAGGATACTTTGGAAAGCCATCACAGTAGGTGAATGACTGAATGTGACTTCACATTCATATGGGATGCACCCACAGATACTGAGGGAGCTGGCAGATGTTGTTGCCAGGCTGCTCTCCCATCATCTTTGAAAGGTCTTGCAGAACTGGAGAGGTGCCTGAGGACTGGAAGAAAGCCARTGTCAGTGCAGTCTTCAAGAAGGGCAAGAAGGAGGACCCAGGCAACTACAGGCCCGTCAGCCTCACCTCCATCCCTAGAAAGGTGATGGAACAGCTCATTCTGGATGTCATCTCCAGGCATATGGAGGAAAAGAAGGYRATCRGGAGTARCCAGCATGGATTCATCAAGGGGAAATCCTACTTAACCAACCTGATAGCCTTCTGTGATGGAATGACTGGCTGGGTAGATGAGGACGTTGTGTACCTTGACTTCAGCAAGGCTTTTGAGACTGTCTCCCATAACATCCTCCTAGATAAGCTCAGGAAGTGTGGGTTAGACAAGTGGACAGTGAGGTGGATTGAGAACTGGCTGAAAGGCTGAGCTCAGAGGGTCGTCATCAGTGGCGTGGAGTCTAGTTGGAGGCCTGTGGATAGTTGCGTCCGCCAGGGCTCAGTACTGGGTCCCATCCTGTTCAACTTCTTCATCAATGGCCTGGATGAGGGGACAGGGTGCCTCCTCAGGAAGTTTGCTGATGATACCAAGCTGGGAGGAGTGGCTGACACACCAGAGGGCTGTGCTGCCATTCAGAGAAACCTGGACAGGCTGGAGACCTGGGTGAACAGGAACCTCCTGAGGTTCAACAAGGGCAAGTGCAGAGTCCTGCACCTAGGGARAAATAACCCTAGGCTCCAGGACAAGCTGGGGGCTGACCCTTCTGGAGAGCAGCTCTGCAGAGAAGGATGTGGGAGTGCTGGTGGATGACAAGTTGACTACGAGCCAGCAATGTGCCCTTGTGGCCAGAAAGGCCAGTGGTCTCCTGGGGTGCATTAGGAAGAGTGTTGCCAGCAGGTSGAGGGAGGTGATCCTGCCCCTCTCCTCAGCCCTGGTGAGGCCTCATCTGGAGTACTGCGTCCAGTTCTGGGCTCCYGAGTGCAAGAGAGACATGGAGCTACTGGAGAGAGTCCAGYGTAGGGCTATGAGGATGACTAGAGGGCTGGAGCACCTGACCTATGAGGAACGGCTGCGAGAGCTGGGCCTGTTTAGCCTGGGGAAGAGAAGCCTGAGGGGGGATCTTATCAATGTGTATAAGTACCTGAAGGGAGGGTGTCAAGGAGACAGGGACAAACTCTTTTCAGTTGTCCCATGTGACAGGACAAGAGGCAATGGGCAGAAAGTGAACCACAGGAAGTTCTGCCTGASCGTGAGGGGGAATTTCTTCACTGTGAGAGTGACGGAGCACTGGACCAGGTTGCCCAGAGAGGTTGTGGAGTCTCCTTCTSTGGAGATCTTCAAGGCCCGCCTGCATGCAACCCATGCTGTAGGTGCCCCTGCTTGAGCGGTGGGGGGGACTGGACTAGATGATCTGCAGAGGTCCCTTCCAACCTTACTGATTCTATGACTCTATGATTCTATCTGCAAACTGGTTAAAAAGCTTGAAAGAAAGAGACTTAGAGAGGTCAGAGAGGTTGCTATAGCAAAAGATGAAGAGGTGATTTATTCCAGCATATTAGTGGGTTGGAACAAAGGAAAGTGAAAAGGTTCTTTTTAGTCTTGGGAGGAAAGATATAAGAACTAAAGCTTGCAGATGAAACGAGTCTAAGCCCTAATTTACTACTGGAACATACAAACTGGATTTTCCTTGTTTGAACTATTCTGTTTAAAGYGGGACACATTTCAGTGACATATACTTAGCCAAAGAAGCTACTGATCCCSCTAGAAGGAAAATAAGTAAAACACAGTGGTCTGCAACATACAAAAAGCTAGTTTGGTCTCATTGCATTTTCTGTTTTTTAAACTCTGTGAAACACTGCAACTGCCATCATCACTTGTACCGAGCCYAGTCTTGACACTCRTGGARTGAGTATTCAGTCGGGAACATCAGCTTCATAAATACCGCGCATTTCCTGTTGGCAGGGATGGGTGTTGTTTTTCTCTGTTTAGTTACGTCCTGTGTCAGCTATACAGTGACTTTTGAGACAACTCCGATTTTTTTTTTTTTTAAGGTTTGTGTTTGTTGTTCATTTTTCAGAATGGATGTTCCTGTTCAGGAATGTTCTTCTCTGCTAACAGTGCTGAAAAACTGAGAACAACAAACCTTTCTTTGTTTGTATTTATTTTTATGTGTTTTTATCTTTATTTGTATTTTATATAAGTCCTTTGGGGAGCAGGAGAGAAAGTTACTCTTTTAACTGTATGTGTTTCTTTAAATTTTGGCTTGTGGAATAGTACTTTGTCCATTTCTATATGATCTGAAGCATCTCTGTATACTGTAGCTCTGAATTTAATGCCTTTTAATTTAAAGCTCCAATTTGTTTTGCAGGTGGTTTTTCTGACCACAGTAGTCTACTTATTGAGTTCCAGTGATGAGCAGTACAAGCCAGAGAAGTGGGCGATTATCCTGCTGCCTTTCTTTCAGCCAAGTCCCTCCTAAAATATAGTTGACCAATCCAGGGAAGAGGTAATAAGGGTTGTTTTTATTATTTCCTACACTTTCTGGAAAATTCTATTTTAAATCTGATACGTGTATAATACACCAATTGCAAATACTTCACTCACATATTTCAAGACATGTTGTCCAATTTTCAAAGATTTTCAAGAGCACAGAATTGATGATTTCCCCCCTTTAGTTACTAAGGGGAAACTGGATTAGACTTGGGTGCCTAAAAAACCCTTGGATATCTATGTTGTAGTATATACTAGTTTTTTTGTATTTTTTTAAAAAAAGACTGACTCACCTACCACATCTCAAACCSCTCAACAAGCATCGCATCTGTAGCTCTGTTGGCATTAACATCTACTGCAGCTCAGGAGCAGGAGCAGACTCATACAGCAAAACAGTTGATGTTGAAGACCTGCCAYCTGTGCTATACCCATCTTGGAGTCACTTGCTTTGGATTGATTGTAGTCTGCTCTTGTGAACTGAAACCCATCCGCAGCTGGGGTGTATTAGATCCACTTCTGGAATACTTTCTCCAGTTCTGTTTCATCCAAGAGAAATCTAGTTCCTGGACTCCAAGACCTCTTTATTATATGAACTGACCCACACCAAAGGGAGCAACTTGGGAATTTCTCAGAATTTAGAACAGCAGAAAGGAAGGGAAAAGACAACAGGAAAAAGAGGAGGAAAAAAACAGGATACATCAGTAATTCATAATATAACAAGAAAAGCCTGTATCTGGAGCACACAGGATGTGAAGCTACATTTTTATTTTTAATATAGCAGAAGAGTTCAATCTGTGTTTTCATTCATCTTTAGTGTTTCTTGGTTTGGGATAGCCTGTACTGTGCATCTTATTTGGATTTTTTGGAATGTTTCTTCTGAGATTTTCAGAAGTTTGTGTCTGTCTTTCTCAGTTGTATTTATCACAATACTTCCAGAGTAGCTTACATTCCACTCAGTACTTACTGTGGTCTTTAATATGTAAATATGAATAGAAGAATATCATAACAAATTCTCTTGAGTTTAAGCATATCCAGTTTTGTGCCCTAGGAAAAACAGTCATAGCAGCTCTTCTTTTCCAAGATCAGTTATTGCTAGAGGAGCAGGAACCTGAAAACAACCTGTAGGTCTAGTCTACAAAATGCACACAAATGGACTTTAATGCTTGGTGGTATTATGGGAGCAAGAAGCTCCATGCGTACTACAAATTACCCAACAATAAACTTCTATAGTCCTCATCATCTTCAGACTTTCACAGCATTATGCAAACACAAATTCAGCCTCAAAACATCTATTCATTAACCTGCCAGTTGACATAAATAAATTAATGTAAGGTTTACTACAAGTGTAGGGAGATCAGGTTATAAATCTGGAAAGTCAACGGCTGTGTTCCTCATTCTCCTGCTTCCACTACTCTCCCACACAGTGCATGCAGTGAGCTAAGAGCACATTTAACTAGTACTTTCCAGATAGCAGAGATGTTCCTGCCAAGAGCTCTTTAGAGATGCAGCTTATACCTCTCTTGCTCAWGGATCAAATGGTATTAAAATACTCTTCTGAGAATGTTGTTAGTCATTCCGATTGCTCTTTTATTTAAAATGCACTAGTGAAATGCATCAGGGAAGACAGATGCAATCAAGGAAGTCTACTGCTTTGTGTCCTTTGCCATTTATCTGTGAGAAGAGAAAGTGGAAGGAAGAGAAGGTAGTCAGCAAACGGTTTCCCTAGCCTGAGGTACTCCTTAGCTTGAAGCTCTTACCTAACAAGTACCTGATCAAACCAAGAGTTGTTCTCATTGCACTTTTTTTCTTCAGTGCCCTGCTGTGTTTTTTATGTTTGTCTATAGATAGCTATAGATTTTAGCTGTTCTTTTAAATTCCCTTGATGATGAGTTTCAGAGACAGTGATACCTATCTGTTTGCACTAATTGAACTGAGATGAGGTCCACTGGGGTAAGAAAAACTTCTCAGTGTATTTTGAGCCAAACATTAAATCTCTGATTGTTTCTGTCACAATAGGTCGAATGTTAAATTTGCACTGGAGAAGTGGGAGAAAATAAGATGCAACTGCTTTGACACTGTCACAGTTTTTAAGAAGTTGAAGGGAACCAGAGAGTTATCTACTGTTATTTATCTATGAAAAAAATGCTCTCTCCCTTCTGAAAAGAGGTGAGAAGGGAGGCCAAATGCTAGCAGCATATCTGGTGGTAGGAGCCACCTCCTAGAGGAAACCCAGATTATGAACTGTGAAATGCCTTCCCTCAGTTCCAAGTGGTAGGATTTATTCTCAAGCCTCCCAGTTCTCCCAGCCTACTAGCAGAGTCTATGGGACTGAAGCATTATGCACAGTATGCACAGGAAGATTGGAGTTCTTAAACCAATTTGGCATGCACAGCTCCATAGGATGTCAGGGGGTTCATCCAGTGATGCTGTGGGAACTCCTTAAACTCACTGTAAGGGCTGCTGTTATCTTTGAAAGGTCACTGTGGTCAAGGAAGATTACTGAGCACTTCAAGAGGGCAAGCGTCACATCACTCTTAAGACAGACAAGTGGGAGGATCCAAGGAATACCAGCTAATCCATCTCCCCCTCGTTCCTTGGAAAGACTACACAGTAAATCCTCTGGAAAATGCATCAAGACACATGAAACAGGAAGGCTTCTGGGAAGAGCCACCACAGATTCACCAAGGACAAGTTGTGCCAAGACCAATGCGAGAGCTTGCTTTGAGGAGATGATGAGCCTGGCCTCCTGTTCCTCCAAATTAGAGCAGCTATCTCTGAGGCTGTCTGCCCCACTTCAAAACAGATCCATGTTTGCCTGTGCACTTGGGCCTGACATCACAGGCATCTCCTGATGTAATGGGCCAATTCTCCCAGGCCCTAAAAAATTGGGACTGTCGCAGAGCTCACTGAGATCCTTGCTCCTGTAGCACTAAAGAGACATGGAGCAGGCAGGGTGCCATTAAGCCTCAGGGAGTTACTGCCATCCTCTGCAGGGTGTGTTGAGAGCCTCAAACAGGTTCCTTGGGTTAATTTTAAGTAAGTCCCTGGAATGAGCATCCCCCTGACAGTCAGCCCAGGCTCTGGGGGAGCTGCAGTGACTCTTTCCAGGGGAGGCTTCAGAGAAGGCATCTTTCTTGGGAACCCCAGTGGAAGGAGAGAGCCACTGGACTACTATATATGTGCCTTCTGCTTTCTAGAGGGGGGCCTGTGAAGACTGAAGCAGATGATGCACCTTAGGATAAAAAGTGACATTAAGAAAAAAAAGACATCTGGGACAAAATCATTGGCATGGAAGATGGCACTGTTTTTCTCCAGAAAGATGATGAAGAGCCTATGGAGATGGGCTCTCAGAAAGATGACATATGGAGGTGGATCCCCTGAAGGATGGTGTTGAACTCATAGAGGTTGATCTTTCACCAGTGAAGCTGGCCTGAGGTAGCACCACTGTGTCTGGGATTTCTGGCAAAGAGCAGGCAAAGTCATCCCAAGAGGGCCAGGACCCATCAGGTCTTCATCCAGGCCTAGTTCCTTGAAACTGGTTCAGTGCCCCATAAGAAGGCAGCTGAGTGGGGCTGAAGAAGACAGACATTCCAGTGGTGGGAAATGGAGGCATTAGCCCACCTGACCTGTGCGTGGTCTTCTGCCATTCTACAGAAGAGGTGATAGCTCAGGCGTGGTGAGAGCCCTTTGTTCCTGTCCCACGCTATGCTGCTGGTCATTGTGCAACAGATACGGAACCCATGGAGGTGGACCTTCTAAAAGATGATGTCAGACCCATGCAAAGCGATCTGCCTCCAGCAAAGCTGCCACATGCAAACGCCACTATGCCTGGGACTGCCCACTAACACACATAGCAAAGTCGTCCCAGGAGGGCGAGGTACTCTCAGGGCTGCYAGCCTGGGCCCAGTCACCTCAAAGTGGTTCAGCTCCCTGCCAGAAGATAGATGAACAGTAGTGAAGAAAAGGAATCCCAAATGCAGGAAATGGAGCTCAGCCAGCCTCCACAGGTTAATCAATAGAAAAGCTGTTGAGTTTCAGGAGTTCTGTAAACCCTTCTTTCCTGCCCCACATTCCCCCTGGCCCTGGGCCATGAAAAGATGGCTTCTCTCCTGCCCTAAGCCCCGAGAGAGAGGCAAGGAGAGGGCTTGGCTTTCTTTGGGCTGCTGTGCTGGGGCAACAGAAGCCTTGTGGAGGATCACCAAGGTCACTAGGAACCCCGAGGTGGGATTTTTCAGTCACAGAATGAGAAGGCGAATGAGGGTAGCTATTGTCAGGTACTTCTCTCTTCAGCTATGTACTGAGTGCCACTTTAGAAAGGGTGGTAGTCTGTAAGAGTCCTGAAATGCCCTACATCTACTCATAAGACATCCATTCAATGTGCGGGGGGTGTGTGGGGGGGTACTAGAGGAGGCCCTTGAGGACAGAGGGGAGGAGGAGCATTGCTTTCAGGTGTGTAGAGCCCACATGGCTGCTGAATCTCTGGATGAGGTGCTAGTTGGGGCAGGAGATGGGTGTTTAACCCATAGGTGATGTGGGTGATGGCAAAGCACACATTCAGTGAAGGACTGGAAATMCGAGTAATGGGATAGAGGAGAACAGCATGAAGAGTGCTGAAAACCTAACCGGATGTTAGGCCGAGGAAAGGCAAGAAGTGGTCAGCTCAGACTCTGAATAAAYGCTTGTGGCTCCAAGCAGTGGAAGATGACTCTCACAAGAAAGCCACCTGCCAGAGCTCCCCCTCTCTGGGGAAGTCCTCAGAGAGCAGGACAAGTGCCTGAAGAACAAGCAGCCTGAGCTTTCTGCACTGCCCTGTGACAGCATACACAGCTCTAGGCAATGAAGCCTATGGATCTGCGTACCACTGCACTGGCAGAGTATTGGTATAGAAGGGAGGAAGGTAGTCACTTGAGGCTACTTATCACCCYGGCCTGACACCATTTGCCGCTGTCAGGCCCTTTTGTGTCAAGGGGGAGCCCTAACAGAAGCAGGTACGAAACCCTCCTGGTTGCCAGATGCCTTGGAGCTGGACTCTCGGCCTGTGCAGTCACAAATACACAGTTGTCCTGCTCACCCTCCACATGAGCCCCCTGTATCCCCCACTGCCCTTTTCTCCCCATGACACTTGCTTCACCTACACTGATGAATGTGGGACCTAAAGGCTGGGCTGGTGGCACCATCCACAAGGCTATGGGTGGCCCCCGACTGGGGAGGGCAGGAAGGACTTTGCAGAGGAGGACTGGGGGTGTCCTGGGGGACAACAGCTTGGACATGAGGCAGTGACATGCCCCTATGCCAAACAAGATCAGTTGTGTCCTGGGCAGAGCATGGGCAGCAGGCTGGGGAAGGTGATCCTGTCCCGCTGCTCAGTGCTGGTKAGGCCAAACCTGGAGTGCTCAGTCCAGTGCTGGGCTCCCCAGTGCAAGAGAGAAATGGAGCTCCCAGGGCAAGTCCAGCAAAGGCCCACAAAGATGRATGAGGGGCTGGATCACCTGTCAACAGCTCAGGAGAAGCTGAAAGTGGTGGGACAGTTCAGCCTGCAAAAGAGAAGGCTCAAGGGCAATCTTCTCAATATGTAAAAATACCTGAAGGGAGAGTGTGAAGATGACAGAGTCAGACTCTTCTCAGTGGTGTCCAGTGACAAGATAGGAGGCACTGGGCACAAAATGAAAYACAGGAAAGTCTGTCTGAATGTAGGAAAACRCTTTAYTGTGAGGGTGACTGTGCACTGGACCACATTGTCCAGAGAGGTTGTGCAGTCTCCCTCCTGAGAAATAGTCCAGAACCTGACTGGACACGGTCCTGGACAACCTGCTTTGGGAGACCCTGCTTGACCAGCAGGGTTGGACAGGATGAACTCCAGAGAGGCCTTCCACCTCCAGCCATTCTCTGATTCTGTGAAAATTGCGGTTCGGCTGTAACCTCTGCTGGGGTAAAATTCACTTCATTCTTCTGCTTTCGGGCTTTTGAAAGAGAATGTTTAACATTACAGCCATGGCTATTAAAACCAATGGCTAACCGCAAAGGGTTCCTTCCAGAAGAGGCACTCATTCAGAAAAGAATTAAATACCCATCATGCACATTTTAAGCTTTCCTGTCCCAAGACTATACATTAGCCTAATATGTGCAAGAAAGTATGCACACACAAGAGTCAGTGCAGCCTTATAACTTCCCAGATCACAAACAGTGAGCTACAGTAATACAGGTCAGCAGTGTGAGAGACCAGGCAAAGCTCATGACTTGATGAGTTTGTGTGCACACTCACGCGTCCAGCTCTCGCTGGTGCTTCAGGTGCAAGAGCCTCAGTGAGCTGTGGGTCTGTGCCAGCACTCCTGTTTTTATAGGGGCAAGCGGCTGCGAGGTGGCCTGCAATGCCTGGGCAGCAGAGCGGCTGATGGATTTGCTGGAGCGGGGGTGTTGGACCATCCCCACGACCATCCTGTGATTCTGTGAAAGCTGTGGTTCAGCTGTTACTTCTGCTGGGGTACAACCGCATCAGCAGTACCACAGGATCACAGAATCACAGGCACTGAAGAGTTCATCTYGAACAACACCCCCACTCCAGCAGCTCCAGAGTGCTGGCACTGGCCAGCGAGAAGCACCAGCGAGAGCTGCAGCAGCAGATCACAAAAAACCTCAGTGAGTTTCTTGCTACCCTCTGGGTAGTATCTTGAGAGAAGGCCAGTGCGCAGGAGAACTCTGCATTCCAGAGGACACTTCCGCACAATGAATCAGRTGGCCCGCAAGGGCACAAAAAGACTGCGGATCCAAAGAACAGAGCTCTGGAACACCATCTGGGTGCTGAGAGACTCCATGAGGTTGCCTGAGAAGAACAAGGCAGAACCCATGGAGGTAGATCCTCCTCAGGAAGACCCAGAGCCAATGGAGGTGGATCCACCAGCACATGAGGAGGAAGAACCAATGRAGGTGGATGTGCCACCAGCAAAGGTGGCCTGTCAAATCCCCCCGGTGCCTGGGACRGCCTGCTGAGAGACACARCGGCACAGTCGTCCCAGGAGAGCCAGGGGGYCACGTGGCCACCGAGCTAGGCCTAAAGACACCAGCCCGCCGCAAGAAGAACATGAGAGGCTGTGCAGAACATCTACAGGCGGCAACTAGAGCACAGCCACCAGCCCCTGCCACAAGACCAGGAAGGGGTCATGACTCCAGGCAGGCAGGCAGGCTGCAAATCAAGCCCAGCCAACCTCCAGGGGCCAACGAATAAAACAATTTCTGAGTTCCAAGGGTTGCGTGAGCCCTTCTTTCCTGTCCCGCACTGTCCCGCACACCCTCTCGTGTGAAGAGGTGGCCTCTCWKSYMYMYYGRGKSCCMMGRGMSMSGMMGMRAGRSKGCCAGGCTTCCTCTGGGCTGCTGTGTGGGGGGCAACAGGGGGAGTCAGGCGGAGGGTTGCCAAGGTCACCGGGGGCCCGGAGGTGGGGGGGTTCTCAGTTGGCGGTCGAGAAGGTGAACAGGGTTAGTTATCTTCAACTCCTTCGCTCTTCAGCTACCGAACGGGTGGTTGAAAATGGAGCCAGGCCCTCCTTGGAGGTGCACAAATAACACCATAYCACCAGCGGATCGATCAAAGGAGCCTGGCTCCCCTGGAGAAGCAAAGGGCTTCGATTCCAGCACAAGGACGTGCTGGATTTCAGCAGGGAGTTCCTTCCGTTCTAGTGGCTTCCTTAGGGCTGATTTGTTCCAAGCGCAAAAACATCTGCCTGCCCTCCCTTTTGGCACTTGGGAGAGTTCCTCTGGATGCCGTGCTGGGTTTGGGTTCCCCTCGTCACACAGAGGACTGGAAGGCTGCAGGAGCCCTGCTTCGGGCCACAGAGGGGATCAGGTGCTGCAGCACGGGGCGTAGGAGGGGAGGTGGAGGGACCGGGGCTTGTTCTGCRTCCGGAAGACGAGGCTTCCTTTCAGAAGGTTCACTGTGCCTTCACTTTTACCTCTTTGAACTGCATCTGATTGTACTGCAGGTACAGATACAGACTATACACCAACGCATGCAGCATGGGGAACAAACAGGAGGAGCTGGAGATCTGTGTGCAGTTGCAGGGCCATGATCTCCTTCAAACATCACTTCCTCCAAGCTCAGGAGTGGTGCATCCCTATGAGTAAGAAGTGCAGCAAAAGGGGCAGGAGACCAGCGTGGGAGAGCAAGGAGATCCTGGCCAAATTCAGGCAGAAGAAGAAAGTACACAGAATGTGGAAGAGCGGACAGGCTACTTGGGAGGATTATATGAATGCAGTCAGCATATGTAGAGATGCGGCGAGGAAGGCTAAGGCCCATTTGGAATTGAGTCTCACAGCAGGAAGGACAGCAGGAAGGGCTTCTTCAGATACATCAGTAGCAACAAGAGGACTAGGGAAAATGTGGGCCCACTACTGCATGGGGCAGGGGCCCTGGTGACAACGGATACAGAGAAGGCAGAATTACTGAATGCCTTCTTTGCTTCAGTCTTCACTGCTSAGGGCAGCCCCCATGAATCCCAGAGCCTGGATACAAGCGAGAGAGTCCAGAGAAGGGAAGACTTTCCTTTGGTTGAGGAAGATAGGTTTAGAGATCTTNTAGGAGGGGAGGTGGAGGGACCGGGGCTTGTTCTGCATCCGGAAGACGAGGCTTCCTTTCAGAAGGTTTGCCGTGCCTTCACTTTTACCTCTGTGCTGCATGTGACTGTGCTGCAGTTGCAGTCACAGACTGTTGGAATCAGCTCTCTTGATGGTGGAGTTGCCAGTGCCGTGAGCATTGGCTGCCTGGTCACTGTTCTGCTTGCAGAAGGACTAGGGAACATCAGGGGAAGCGGTAAGTCAAAAGGAAGCGGTAAATCTAGAGGAGGTYGTGGCAGTCTCACAAGCTACAACTGCCTTAGTGGTGTTGGTTGCCGTGAGAGCTACCTAGAATAGAAGCGCTCCTTTTCTTTCTGACTGGAAAAACTTCCAAGTTTTTGCCTTCTAGTCAATGAGACCACAGAAGAAGAGCAAAATAATTATTCTCCTTGTATATTGTACTTATTCATTTGACACTAACTCAGAGCTACACCAGGACTATGTTGCTTTAAGTTACCAGGCGTCTCTGCAGACGCAGAAGGCTGTACGTGCAGCTCGAGGCACACGTGTGTGCATGCGCGCCTGGGTGTGCACACAAACTCATCAAGTCATGAGCTTCACCTGGTCTCTCTCACTACTACCTGTATTATTGCAGTTGATTGTGTGAGATYTGGGAAGTTGTAAGGCTGCACTGACACTTCTTTGTGCATACTTTCTTTTACACATTAGACCAACTACTTTCTTGCACACCTTAGGCCAATTCATARTCTTGGGACAGGAAAGCTTAAAATGTGCATGGTGGGTATTTAATTCTTTACTGAATGAGTGCCTCTTCTGGAAGGAACTCTTTGCTATTGGCAACTGGTGAAAATTTCCTGTATGGAGAATATTGTCCATTTCTTGTCGGGCCTTCATCCTTTTTTGTTTGTTTGTTCTTTGTGTGTTTTCTTTGTCAGAGCATAGCTGTACACCCCCAGGAACCTTATCTGCCACCTCTTCACTATCTTATTTGCAGCAGTTGATATAAATCAAAATGCAGATGTGGCAAACATCTCAGAATTTAACTGGAAATATTTTCACAAAGCATATTTCTCTGCTCTCCTTCTGCTCCCTGGTTCTGCGTGCCTGTGCATGGGCAGCGCTGCTTGGAGCAGCTTAATGTCTGGGGATAGACAGGGAAGCTGTGCCAGTGGTCARAGCCTTGTGCCACAGGCAAGGACAAGGATGCAAAACCAGGTTGCTCTTGGCTGTTCAGCTGTTGTCAGCCTCCTCGGTAGCTAGAGCAATCCATGAGCATCTGTCAGGGTAAGTAAGTCCACTGAGGACCGTCCCAGAGTTGTGTATTGTGAAAACGGTGAAGAATTGCGCTCGCCCTTTCAGAAGYGTGCAGAACAGTATCTTCAAGGTACRCAGAGGAACAGGTGCAGTGATAGCCTCTGGCAGTAAGAAGGCTTGCCGGCCCAATGTCGTTCCTTTCCCAGACCTCCTTTCTACGAGCCTTGTCCTTTCATAGGTCTTGAACGAGTTTGGAAGGTCAGCAAAATCTATTGCTYSGGCTGGTGAAGCAGTTACAGAAGCATGAGCTCGATTGACCCCCATGCTATTTATCCAGTCCTGGACACCTACACTATTCAGCTCGCCCTGGTGGCTGTGAGCCCTGGTGCTGTTCTTTCTTTACTATACACAGTGCTTCCCGGAGCAGCTCGGTACTTCTGTTGGCTATATTTAGTATTTATTCAGCTTAGAACAAAAGCAATGTAGCGTTCAGAAAGGGATGCTTGCAGCAGTAAGCCACGACAGTGTGGCCTCRCAGTATTGTAAAATACCCCTCTGCTGCGTTTTATCCCTCTCTTCCAGCTAGTCAGGTTAGCTGCCACTGTCTACTGCCAAAGGGCTAGTGGTTTTGCACGGAGTCTCTTAGCCCTTCCGGCCTGAACAAGGTGTCTATAGGCAGCGATTGCCAAGTAATGGTGGGGCAGTTCAAAGGTTAGCTGATTCCTTCACCTTAGCTGAACATTACTGTACTGTAGCCAAGGGAACACAAGCGAATAGGCATCAGCTTTTCAGTTTCTCCACTTTATCACCCAGTGTGTTCACTCCTGACCACCACAGTAGCAGCTCAGTTGAATTGATGGAGCAACTAACTGCAGTGGGCGGGTATCTGGAACGTGCTGGCTCCTGCCAGCCTTGCGACACCAAGGTGACCTTCAGCAGAGACACAGCACGGCCAGTGCACGACAGTGAGGGCTTAGTTTGCAACCCTGCCCTTTCAGAAAGTAACGCGCTGATYGTTAGAGTCACAACGACCATTCTCATTCCTCAGAAACTGAAGGTAGGAGCCCCAGTGCATTCTACTGGAGACAGCCGTCCGATTTGCCACACACATGCGGTGTATTTGAAGCTCATCTAAGGCCGCCTTTCAGTATGCGTGTTTTGAAGGGGAACATGGCCATTTTTAAGACTTTGAAGAGACAGATGTGCTTGTGCGTCTTTTGTAAGCGATTCTGGAATTAAGAAATCTATGATCTGTGTAATTACACAAATAGGAAAACAGAAGTGTTGAGTACAGAATACTGCAGTCGGACCCCACCGTTAGACATTGGGGGCATCCATGTAATTCCTGGAAAAGGAGTATGGCATGCATGGCTTTAATGTTCAACGTCCTCTTTTAAAAGCCTGAAGCAGAAGAATGAGTCGAATTGTACCCCAGCAGAAGTGACAGTTGAACCGCAGCTTTCACAGAATCACAGGATGGTCGAGGTTGGAAGGCCTCCCTGTCTCAACAAACACCTCCGCTCCAGCAAATCCATCAGCCGCTCTGCTGTCCTGACATTGCAGTGGCGCACTGATGTCGCAGGCCACCTC
>NW_028186779.1:4869494-4891395 GCF_003343005.1 Rhea americana
GAGGGAGGTGATCCTGCCCCTCTCCTCAGCCCTGGTGAGACCTCATCTCGAGTGCTGTGTCCAGTTCTGGGCTCCCCACTACAAGAGAGACATGGAACTACCGCAGAGTCCAGCGTAGAGCTACGAGGATGATCAGAGGGCTGGAGCTTTTGCCGTATGAGGAATGACTGCAAGAGCTGGGCCTGTTTAGCCTGGGGAAGAGAAGACTGAGGGGGGATCTTAGCAATGCGTGTACAAGTACCTGTAGGRGAGGTGTCAAGGGGACGGGGACAAACTCTTCAGTTGTCCCATGCAAGAGGCAACAGTCAAAAACTGAAGCACAGGAAGTTCTGCCTGACCGCGAGGGGGAATTTCTTCATTGTGAGAGTGACGGAGCACTGGAAGAGGTTGCCCAGAGAGGTTGTGGAGTCTCCTTCTCTGGAGATCTTCAAGGCCCACCTGGATGCAACCCTGTCTAACATGCTCAAGGTGCCCCTGCTTGAGCAGGGAGGGTTGGACTAGATGATCTCCAGAGGTCCCTTCCAATCTTACTGACTCTATGATTCTATGATATTTACTGTTGGAATCAGCTCTCTTGATGGTGGAGTTGCCAGTGCTGTGAGCATTGGCTGCCTGGTCACTGTTCTGCTCGCAGAAGGACCAGGGAACTGGTAAGTTATAAGGCTGCACTGACACTTGTGTGTGCATACTTTCTTGCACACATTAGGCTAATATATAGTCTTGGAAATCTTAAAATGTGCACGATGGGTATTTAATTCTTTACTGAATGAGTGCCTCTTCTGGAAGGAACTCTTTGCTATTGGCAATTGGTGAAAATTTCCTGTATGGGGAATACTGTCCTCTTCTTGAAGCCTACCCTCTTTTCTGTTCTTCRAGTCCTTTTTTGTCAGAGCACAGCTGTAAATTCCCAGGAACCTTATCTGCCACCTCTTCACTGTTTTATTTGCAACAGTTGATATAAACCAGAGTGCAGGTGTGGCAATCGTCTGAGAATTTAACTGGAAATTGTTTCACAAAGCGCATTGCTCTCTTTCTGCTCCCTGGTTCTTCGGGCCCACATACCGCAGCGTTGCTTGGAACAGTGTGGCAGCAAGGGCTTAATTTGCAACCCTGCCCTTTCAGAAGGTAACGCTGATTGCTGATCGTTAGAGTCACAAAGACCATTCTCATTCCTCAGAAACTGAAGGTAGGAGCCCCAGTGCATTCTACTGGAGACAGCTGTCCGATTTGCCACACACACGTGGTGTATTTGAAGCTCATCTAAGGCCGCCTTTCAGTATGYGTGTTTTCAAAGGGAATGTGGCCATTTTTAAGACTTTGAAGAGACACGTGTGCGTCTTTTGTAAGTGATTCTGGGATTAAGAAATCTGTGATCTATGTAATTAAATAAATAAGAAAGTAGAAGTGTTGAGCACAGAATATTGGACAGCTGACCCCAGCTTTACAGACTGGGTGCATCCATRTAATTTCTCAGCACCCGAGCAGAGCACAGCTCTGCCTGATGAGGCTCGTGCCACCCCCAGCCTGCTGGAAGCCCCAGGCCTTCTCTGCGACCCCACTCCTTGGCAGCGGCATCCTCCCTCTGGAGCCCCCTGTGGGTCAGGGCCTCTGCTGTGACAAGGCCTTTAGCCCAGGTTGGTGCCAGTGTGCAAGCCCTGTGGCATGCTGAGACCTTCTCTACCCAGTCTCCAAGCAGCTCCATGCAGTCCTGAGCAGAAGTGCCAGTGCCCTCTGCGCCCTATTCTGCTATCTGCTGCAACGTCACTGTCCATCTGCTGCTCTCTCTGAGCTCAACCTGCCTRAGCCAGGAGTCAGCCTTCCCAGCAGCAGCTCTGCTGCAAGGATGCCAGAAACAGCTCCCACCACAACTGGGAGCAGGGCCCAAGAAAGGCTGCACATGCTGCGAGTGTCAACAGCAGTCCTGGCAAACCGCATGTGTCTGCCCTGCAAAGCACCATGCTGATGGCCAAGTCCTTGCTGGCTGTGCTGCATCACCCCACTGCCTAAGGAGCAGTTAAACAGCAAAACCCAGCAGCAGACTCTGGCCAGGGAATGTTACTTTGATAACCTTTGTTGCAGTGAGAAATGRTCACAGTCTGTGGGGTGATGGGCCAGGACGTTCCTTATACATTCTACCTGAAACTTCAGGCTGWAGGCTAGGCCATACAGTCAGAGCTGAATGAATGAAGTATCTGTTCACCTCCAAGCTATGCTGCTTCTGTTAGCTTCAACATGCTCATTTTTCTTTGAAAAATTAAAACATCTATTAACAGGTAGGTTAAATCTCAAAGAAACACCTGTGCAAGCAGTGCAAGCTGCTTTAATCTTTCTTCTTTGAAAGAGCTTTCACTCCTTGCTCCCCAGAMCTTGCTTATATTCCCATTCATTTAGTGAAACGAGAATTGCTTTTAAGAGATGAGCAGTCAGAACTGGCATTTATACCTTGCCCTTCTTCCGCTGGTCCTGCTAAAAGGGGCAGGAGGTTAAGGAGCAGTCACAGGAACATCACTAACCTATTTACCAGTGCACTCACTATSCAAGACTAACAAGGCCAGAATGCACTCTCTAAAACTTTAGGGCCCACAGACTCCTGCACTGGCCCTTGCCAATCTCACAAAAAACAATTATTCAAAAGACCGTACAAAGTGTCTCCTCCTCCCACCCCTGCCCAAATACTTTCCAACGAGGAATATTTTCCACTCAGTACTGGTGTCAGTGATAATACACAGCGCACAACATACTTTCATAAATAAATAAATAAACAAACCAAGGAGTGTTTTCCTGGCTTTCAGGGGGAAGACAAGTGTTTTGTTTATTATTTTATTACAAGGACAGCASCCTAGGGAAGCTTGTCTCCTCTCTGTTCCACAGCTGGGACAGCTGTCAGCAGCCTGAACAGAAACACACTCTGTCCTAGAGGCTGTTCTCCAAGGTCTCTGGGATGGCCTGTGTCAGTTCTCTGGGATGGCCTGTGTCTAACAGCTGGCAGTATCGCTGGCATACCTGGGTATCAAAGACATGCTTGAGCCATTTGGGTCTGGCTGGCACGGAGCTGTGCAGCAGGACTGCCACACCAATGCCACACCAGTAACTCCTCATGAAAACTGCCCCATAGAAGACTGCATTGAGGCAACAGCTGAAAAGAGAAAAGAGCTTTGAAAACCTTCAAATCTGGAAGACATACATCTCAGCATCAGCAGTATTGATGAATCATGGTCTGCCTAATACTAAATCGCAGGATCAGGACCATGCTGTGATAACAGAAGAAGAGTTCCCAGCAACTCAGCATCACTTTGGCTTGTGCCTCACAGYGGACAATGACATCCCGGACACAATTTCTTGTCCTCTACTGAGATCAGATGGCCTGAGTAGCAGAGAGCTGGGGGGCAAGAGACTGAAGAGAACTTGTCTMCTGAGAGTGCTCAAAAACTGACTGTCCTAAAGGTTGCTATCTCAATAGTTGGTGTTACAATCCAAATTTCATCAGTCTTCACACACAACAGGCAGACAGAAGAAGCTGTGAAAAAGACAAGATTCCCCATTGCTATGTGTTTTTTTCCATTTAAGCAATGCAGATTCAGGTTGTACTAGCACAGCCTTTGCGTATGTCCCAGGGAGAAAGGGAATATGCATTGCCCTGTAGTAGCTCTGAACTCATCCAACACTTCTGTTGTTTTCTAGCTTCTTTTGCTTTCTTAGGCACTTCTTCCTCCTCATTTTTTTTGAAAGAAACACTGAAGAGATGACAGTTTGTTTCTTCAACCACAATAGTATTTAATAGCAATATATAATACAATACAATCTTCTCACAGAAATGTTTTATATAGACACAGGAACATCCGTATCACTCAAACACAGACAATGTTCCAAARCTCCAATTGTGTTTAAACACTGCAAGTTAAAAAAAGTCCTCATGCCAGGGAAGAATGCAAACAGTTTCTAAAATGAAACGGAACTAAACTGAAGAGCTTTTCCCAAGAAAAATCTAACAAAACCCAGTACATTTTAAGACGTTCTGGCATGTCAGAACAGATTCTCTTGGTTTTCCTTTGTTACTTGACCAGGCAAGAGTGTACAGTATAAAAACTGCTGAAGCCTTTCTGCAGTTCATACTTCTGATGCAGAGATTACTTAATTTCAGATTTATTACCTGCCAGTCATTTTTAAGAGCTTCAGTTTCTATCCGAATGAATTGCACACTGCTCTCCTTCGTCACTGCTATATCAAGAACTACAGTATTTATGAAACATCTTGCAGGATACCATTCACAGTCCTGGACTGCCACAGCCCAAAATGAGAAATTGATCCACTTCACACACCAGACCCTGAAAGCCCCAAATAAGTTTGGCCTTCTAGTATAGCATGTTGGATTGATCCCACGCCTAGAGAAAGCAAAGAGTCAAAGCAGCTCACGCAGTTGCCACCTTACTCTCCAGGTCACTAATCCCAGACTTGGTTCTCTGACTCTCTCAGCCTGTAGCGCTTGTTGTGATGAACAGCAGTTTCCACTGCTGTGTCAGGCACACACTCCTCAGGTCACCAGGGCAGGAGGGACAGCAAACGAAAGAAGTTCTCTGTATTTAGGATTTGGCCCATTTTGGATCTGCCCACTTGTCTGACAGTAAGCAGCAGCACAGGCAGTTTGTCAGCCATAAACTGACTTTGACTGGAATGATTTGACACACTGCTATATTCTTAACATGTAGACAAATATACATGGGACCCTGCTACCACTCTTGGAGACTCCTGCGCTGTGCAGTGCCAGTCTGCTGTCACAGATGGGCTGAGGCTGAAATAGACAGCACCTTCCAAGCCTCTAGCCTGTCCCTTAGATGTTCCCTAGACTTTGCTGTTAGTCATCATACCTTCTTGGGGATGGGATCTGCTAAAGAACATCTTTTACAACTTATGTCTCCTCTAATTTCACGTTCAGGAGTTGGCCCAGAGCAAGCACTGATTGTACAGTCTATGGTTACAATGTAAAGATCAGCAGCTAGTATCAGTTGCTTGTACAGCTAGATTATTTCATGCCTTCATATTTAGAGACTTCTGCTCTTGCTTTCCAGTGAATTTTAATATTCCTAGGTATTGAAGAAAATAAAAAAACAWAGCCATTTTTCAGGCAAGGCATGCCACAGAATAAGAGGCAGACTTCCACACCCAGCTTTGCAGCAACATCAACAGACCTGCAGGAGTCCCAACTCAGCCAGTCAGCACTGGGGCACAAATAAAGGGAATAGGCTGAATCTGACTTTGGAAAGTACATACCACCATCTCTGTGTAACAAAGTAAGAATGAGGAARACGGCACAGCTGATTGATGGAGTAGGTTTGACTCCAAGCCCAATAGCAGAARTATTGAAACATGACTGGACTACATTCTAAGAGAGAACGAACATCGAAAAACTGCCCAGGGTTTGTGTGGAGCCCAAAGAGAATGAGTTTCCTGCTGAACACTCAGAGCCCTCAAAGGGCTGTGTTCCTAGCTTTCCTTCAGCCCTTCATTTCTTTTCCACCTAACCCTGCAACACAAGCATTAAGAGACACATCCAGTCTCC
The DNA here is from genome assembly GCF_003343005.1 of Rhea americana. Taxonomy (NCBI): domain Eukaryota; kingdom Metazoa; phylum Chordata; class Aves; order Rheiformes; family Rheidae; genus Rhea; species Rhea americana. The sequence goes on from NW_028186779.1 coordinate 4,875,052, forward strand.
TAACATCCTCTGCAATGTTCCTGTGAGAACAAATTGTATGAGCAAGGAGGATCTACACCAGATGGTGAATCAACACAGCCTTAATGGCCACACCAGTAGGGACAGGCTGATAGATTCTGCAATCAGCATTGCCTTCATTGATTTCTCCTCAAACACTCTTACTCAGACATTTCTCATGGCATAGAGGTAGTGAGCACAGTTATTTTTAAAGGGGGCTTCTCTCAACATAGTTCCCAGGCTGTAGAAACCCTGCCATTTCACATGGCAGTCTGCAAGTGCAGTCCTGGACTGTGTTACTCAAATGATGTGGYGATCCAATTCATCTTTCCTTTACTTGCCCAAGGCCTAATCCCTGTCTCAGAAGAGAGTTCTTCCTCCTAKCTTAGAAAGGCCTTTGCCTCTGTGGAATGGGCAACTTCCCAGTGCCAGCTGATCACAGCAAGCAGGAACAGGAGTGAGGCAGATCATTTCTARTGCTTCAGAGCCACCAAGCACCTGCCTGACACCAGGGACACCTAACCCAACCCCCTGCCAGGGCAAGCAAAGCACTGGGGTCTTCTGGGTCCACCAGAAACCTACTAYACCAGCTTGGCCCCAGGACATAGCAGATCCTGGCAGGAGACTGAGACCCTCATTCAGTGCTCCCTCTGGCCTCCCGCCCATTCAGCTGCACCAGGGAGGCCCTGATTAACTTGGCAAGGGAAGCCCTGCCCCGAGCCCCAGGGAAACAGCACTCCCCGCTATCGCCGCCCGCCACCAACCGCTGCCAACTGCCGTCAACCACCAACCGCCGCAGCGCTGCTCTGCGGCTGCGCAGAGCGACGCCCCGCCCGCAGCGCGCCGCCGCCGCCAGCGGCCAATTCGAGCAGCCCGCCGCGAGCCAATCGCGGGGCCGAGCACGGCCGCGCGCGGGCGCCTGGGCCCTCGCGCTTACCCGTCGCTTGCCGGCGGTGGGGGGCGGGGAGCAGAGGGCGGCGGGGGTGCGCGCGGCGGCGGGTCAGCACCGGTCAGCACCGGTCAGCGCCGGTCAGCGCCGGTCAGCGTCGGTCAGCGGCGGGGGGTCCCGGCCTCCCGCGTGCTTTGGAGCTCTCTGCTGCTCAGTGAGCTGAGCCATTGCCGAGCGTTTCTTTTTCCGCAGGCCCCTATGTTCTCTATCGCCACTGAGGTTTTTCGTACCACCCATGACACATCGGTGCTCGCTTTGAAAGTTGGCTTTCTTCAGTGAAATCAAAGTTAATTAAAGGAAAATAATAGGAAATATGGAAGTCACTCGCCCCCAAAGAGTTCTTCTTTGTTACACAGTTCCCCAGTTGGTTTAACATCCAGCAACTGAAATGCTGCAATGCACAGTCCTAGCGAACTTAAGAAAACACAGACAATTCAGAATGGAAAATTCACAATGCATTGTTTTAATTTCTTCCTTCCTGTCCTTTCCCCTAAAGGTCTTGGTCTRGAGATAGTGGCATTTGGAACCACAAGCTTTTCTCCACCATTTTCTTACCATTAATGTTTCTACTCTGTCGAACATTTTGAGTCTGGMGCAGAGGCAGTCTGGTTTTCCGGATCGTTTAAGCTAGACACTGAAATGAGATGATTGAGCTCTTAAGACTGTGTTTCTTTGCTGCCTCTTTAGATCCAACCTTTTCCTATCTGTGGAGCGTGAGGAAACAGGAGGACTACACAGCTGGTTAAATGATCTGCTTTTCTGAGGATCTCTTGCTAGCTTGCTGTGCYCTGGCTGTGTGGGGAGGGAGGCACTTAAGAGACATGTCACACTTCAGCTACGGTGGGCTGTTCCTAGGAGGAAAAACCTGGGCACAGAACTAATCATGTGCACAAACCACTTGTTTGTTGACTTTCCAGATAGAAGCCCTGAAAGAGAGAGACTGTTCTTGTCTGAGGAAATGTAACATATATGCCAGCAAAAGCTTTCCAGGAGGGCTTCCTCCTGCACTTTGCAGTTGACTCTCCTTGGTGTGCTCCTCTCTCGCATTATGCAGTTCACTCCTCAGGGTAGTGACTGTCTTCTTATATTTCTTGGACTGATGGTGCCTGCAAACTTGTGGAGAAGATCAGCCCACCCAGTACTCTTCTGATACTTCTTTTCCTAGCTCACATCTTAGGGCAAAACAAAGCTGGAGCCAGGCTCTCTGGCTGGCTGCTCTTCAATATACTGCTGTCTGCAGACTTCCTATTGTGCAGTGTCGCAGAAGCTGTGCTAGGAAGGTTTTCTCCATACTGTTGTGCCAGAGCTCATCACTCGAGCTGCTCAGACTAGTTCATAGCTGCAAATTTTCCTGGAACAGCAGCACCTTCTGGGGTTATCCAGCAACTGTTACAAAGAAGTACTACAGACATTGCCTGCTGCACACTGGGTACTGCAACCCATACAAGTGCTTGGTCCATTCTCATGCTGTTCASGCATTTCACTAATCCCTTCTTATTAATCCTTTGGTGCTAGGAACTCTCTGCTGTGCAGGGCAGTTTTCTAAAACTGACACAGACATGGAAATCCACAAGCACCATCATGGGGTAGATCCTGAACAGACATTTTGCCTTCAGCCTCGTTTGTTTATTACACAAACATAAGACCATGGGAGATGCTTTCTGGTGGGTCAGGCAGGGGGCTGCCTGTTCCATGCCTGGCAGTAGCAATAGCAGACATTATTTAGGGAAGGGGCATAAACCTGGCCACTTCCTGTGGTCCCTTGTCACCCCACATCCTGATCATCTCCAACTGTTTGTGCTCTGGAGGTGTCTTTGGCCTGGTAGACGAGAATTCCTTTCAGATGAAACTGAAAGGGAAGCCCCACTCCAAATCAGCTCCCAAAGCATAGTCTGTGGTCTGTATCATGAAGTCCTCCAAAAGACTCCCAGCTTGTGTGCATAATACAAGGGCTCCCAAAGACTAAGGAGACTTCTCTCTCAGATGTCTTAAAGACAAATCAGAAGCTCACCTTTGTATTTGTCTTTGACAGCCAGACTTCATTTTCACTTGCCTTTCTACTTTCCTCTTTTCAAATCCTGGTCATTTTTCCTAGTCCCTTTTCTCCTTTATGTTTCACAGAATCAGCAGCTGAGGTTGAAAGGAACCTCTGGAGATTGTCTTGTCCAACCCTCTCTGCTTGAGCAGGGTCATCTAGCGCATGTTGCCCAGGACCCTATCCAGATAGCTTCTGAATATCTCCAAGGATAGACTCCACAACCTCTCCGGACAACCTGTTCCAGTGTTCTGTTACCCTTGTTGTAGTGATCCTAACTGGAAGACTATGGTGCACCAAAGAGCTAGTATTTCACTTGTGAGTTAAYCTGAGTAGGTACAGGCCTGTGCTGTGCTGCACATATCCCCGGCCCACAGGATTAGCTTGCCTGACTAATCATAATGGAGGAGCCTGTAGGCAGCTTCCACTTGGCACCAGCTGCCTGCCTGTCCTCATCTTTATCTGAAACTTCTCCTGTGAATATCCTTTTGCTTGACAGTAGGAATTATGAATAAAATTGCTTTCTTCTAATAAAACCCTTTCAAGAGTCCTAAAAACCAAAATGCTGATGAATGTCACCGCAGATGGGATAGGTACTGTGTGCCATGTCCCGATTGAGAGGTCTATCTGATGCTGTATGATCGCAGTGTTCCTAGCATCAGAACGAACATAAGATGTAATTCCTCATTTGTTATTCTGCTCCTGTCTTTGAATATTCTGCTTTAATATCATATTACTCTTAAAGATTTGAGTGGGCATTCTTTCTACGAAGATCAGGRAAGCACCAGCACCTACCCGGTGCACGACAATGTTCCACTGGAGATAGCTCACCAGCAAGGTGCAGCCCTTCTTCTAACAGTGGAATAACTAATGGGTGGTCTGGGRAAAAAAAAAGTAAGAAAGAGGTAAAAGCGTTTAGTTTTTTGCACAGACAAGTGATGTTTCTGTAGTATTCCATGACCTTGCAAATGATGTGGTGCAAAATTACAGACTGGCAATTGTGTCATGAGGAAAAGGGACAGGAACACTCATACTGGACAAAATTTACATGGTAAAGAAATACATGATACAGCCTTAATAACAGAGGTGTGCAGGCACTTTTCCCTAAGCTCGCTTTTCACTCATCGCAGTGAATTTCCATAGCTTCCTAAGTTTACCCAGGCATCTCATGATGACAAAGGAAAGGCTCACGCTCTCTGGCACCCAGCAGGTTTGAGGGGGCACCTCAGCTGTGCTGCCAGCTTCCAGCACCCTGTCTCTCACATACTTCTTTCTCTCCTGAATCCTTTCTCTTCCCCAGGGAAAGCTCAGTAGCTCTCAGGTAAATCTTCCCTTCTTCCAGAAGTCCCATCAAATTCAGCTTACAGCTTTTAGCACAAGGGAAACAAAGAGCCTTTTCCTTGTTGCCCAGCCTCAGTCTTTCTAAGTGAGTACTAGATTAAAATGAAACACATTTATCTGCGGACAGACACTCATGTACCATCCATCACACTAAATAAATAGTTTGACGCAGCTGACATTTCATGAGACAAACAATTTTGATTTTAAGGTATAATTCCTGTATGTAATATAAAAATATTATATAAAACAATATATAACATATTTGCAAAGGCACAGTTATAATAGCAAGGATATTGTAATATTTGGAAAAGAAAGCTATGTTCACTTAACAGTTCAATTAACAGTATGCTGAATTTATTGTGGGATCATATGTCTCATGCATAATTATTCAATGTTTATATAAGGAAGATGGCTTGGAAATACAAGTCGTTTTAAAAAAGCTCACTGGGCTGGTTTCCTGTACTGGCATTTGGCATGTTTCTGCTGTTCTAAGTTGGCAGTATAAGAGCACTTACTGGGATGTTTTATTCTCAGAACTAGTTTTGGCTTTATCCGTAGCAGTTTGTTTGGCTTTTCCCTTGCAGAAACAATAACAACATATTTCAAGGACTTTTTAGAGGCTCAAACTTCACAACTTTGATAAAGTCATCAAACCTCAAATTGCAACGTTCTTGTGTGGATCTGAGCTCAGGGTGCAGCTCTCTGGACTGCCTTCTTCCAGAGGCCCCAGCTGTGGCTGAAAGGTATTTRTGCCGCCTCCCTGGGTGTAGCTACAGCAGACCTTTGTGTTGGTTCTTCAAAGAAAGCAGTGCCTGCCATAATAGTGGCCAGACTGTTCCCATCTCCAGCAAGAGCCCTTTCAGTCTCAAACTCTGGTAGTAGCAACAAGTCTTCATCTCTTTAGCTTGTTGTGGAGGTAGATGAGTTTCGTTCCCTAACAATAAGACTTGACAAGTAAGGAGTTGAACTAGCACCGCTGATCACGTGCATCCCTACAACGATTATTTCCTTTCCTCACTTCTAAAGGAAAAGCCAGTAGAGGGAGCTTCATTCTTTCATGTGGCTATTGTTTAGAGTTGCAAGGAGACAGTTCAGCTTCAGTGGCTTTCCAGCCACCAGTAGCAGAGACGGGTTTATTCTTCTGCCATTGAAAAGGAGGGGGAGCAAAAATTACCTGGCGATCCTCCCTGAAATGATACTTCCAATTTCTGCAGCTTTAGCTACCATCACTTTAAAGAAATAAATGCGTAACATGCTCTTTTCAGGATCTGCCCCCCCATTCTTCTCTAAACTATAGGTTCTAGACCACTGAGAACAATGTTTTCTCTTTATTTAGGCCCTCATCTTGGACTAAATCTTGGGTGACAGTACTTCATGATGGAGTGTGCAAAGTGGTTTGATCTGATGCAGGCCTGTTTTCCCTAGCTGAACCCACCATTTTTTTTTGTATTATATTTTTTAGTATCCCACCTAATAAGATTGCAACAACATTCTGACACTGTAATTTTTATATCAATGACACCGTCTGGCCACTATTACGGCAGGCACTGCTTTGTTTGAAGAACCAGCGCAAAGGTCTGCTGTAGCTACACCCAGAGAGGTGGCACAATTACCTTTCAGCCTCCTTTGTTACTGGATGGTGAGCATTACTATGTAATATATATTCCCACCACTAGCCCTTATCACCATGTAGACCAAAGGTCTTCATCTGCATATTACTCTGAAATTCACTGGATTATGGACTTTGGCCCATACAAGAAATTTGAAAGAATTTCTTTGCCTTCAATAAATTTTGAACCAGGCCAAATTCACCCAATTCTATTTTGCTAATATAAAACCTCTCTGATAGTTCAGCTTTTCAGTTTCTTCAAAGACAGATCTATTAGCAAAGACTAGTAATAAAATTTTCCTAATGAAGTTGTTTACATACTTCAGAAAGAGCTGYGTGAGTACAGAAGAAAATAGTGTTGTTTTACTTGTTGACCTTCATTGTCTTCTTGTCTGTTTTGTCTTTGTCTGTTTGAGATCTTGAGGAGCTGTCTCTCCTTGGTGCATTATGCACAGCATCTCTTAGCATTAATAAATTGTCCATTCCTAGTATGTTCCTCTCATGACAACTGTTTCAGTACACTCATAAAATGTATGACCTAATTTATTGAGGTATTACAGTAAAATATTGGGACTGCTTCTATGACTACGCCAATAGGGATGTACATCTGTAATTATGAATGCAAAGGTGTAAATGTCATGTACATGATGTGTCATTGATGTAAAAATTACAGTGTCAGAATGTTGTTGCAATCTTGTTAGGATAGTAAAAAATATAATACAAAAAAAATTGTAACCCTCTGAACTGGTGGGCTTAAGCAGTATTTGTGTGGTTTCTTGATGACACCAGCATCACTTCTGCTTCCATTATAATTCACTTGTCACAGCTCTTTAAATATTCATTGTGGCCATCTGCTTGAACCGTGCTGGTTAAACTAGATATCACAGCAGCATTTGATATGCATCCCAACCTCTTCTTCTTCTCCCCTTTCCAGACTCTGGCCTTTCAGGTGCTAAGCAGTACCTATCTGATTAGACTTTTGCTTTTAGTCTTCCTTGTCATTTTTCTTTATGATGACTTAGATTCATCACTCTATAGCTTAAATTTTTTTTAATGATAAAGCTTGAAGTTCGTAGCTTGTGTGTCAAATTGTTGTGATTAGCCTTAGTCATTTGCCTTAGAAGGAAAGTGTTTTCATGGCTTTTGCTTAAGTGGAGCCTAACTTATATGTCTAACTTGTAGAGTGCAGAAGGGAGGAGAGATGAATCGCAGCCTTAATTGAAGGGTTACAATTGAAGTTGATTTCCTTAACTTCTTATATGCTGCTCTTTCACTAGTGAGCTTTGTTCGCTATAGGAGGTGATACCTTTAGAGGGATTAGCAACAGAGATAAGAAATAAAGAGAAAAACCCTTGCAACACACTTCAAATGCAGCATGTTTAACATTTATTAAAGTCAAACAGAAGTTTTTTATTGACTTTGATGATTGTTGGATCAGGCCTGGAAGTCCCAGTACTTCAAAGGATCTCTGTAGTTCTCTGTGATTGTAATTCCATAAAAACTGAAAGCAGTTCCACCTGGTCCTCTACCAAGGTCTGTTGAACACAGCAGAGTGCAAAGGAGACCACCATTAATTGGGCATTGATCTGTTTGTGGAAACTGTGCAATAGGTTTGATACCATTACAATCAGTCCTGTAGTTCTTTAGTTCACTCTCCTGGCAAAAGACTGAAGGCTTTTGTCCATGTTATTTTCCTCTCTTTTTGCTTTCTTCTAAAACTCTTTCATGATGTACTCATTAGATGCGCTATATCTTACTTGCAAAGATGATGAACGGCATCTATTTTCCATAGTGTTTATTTGCACTGTGACATGCTTTAATATGAAGACAGACAACTTCTCCCTCCCTCTTGTTGAGTGTTGTTTAACTTTTCCAAATTCTTTATACAGAAGAGTTTTAAAATGAAATGAGTGTTGCAAAAGACAATGTCAACAGAGGGGTCTTGTTGGCTCATGTTGTTGAATGTTCCAATCCTAATGCCCTCCTGACACCCGCACACTAATTTTGGAGCCCAGGAATTGACAGCACTGCTCTTCTGGATCAAGGTTCTGAGTTAAATCTCAAAGCATGTGGAAATATGTCATATAAACTCTCTGTATGAAGCAATATTTTGATGAGTCATGTAGTATAAAGTATGACTTAAAATATCCTTTCACATCTACACTAAAACAATCTGTTTCAGTCTGCTTCTGCTTGGCTTTGGTGTGTCTTTTTGCTCCCTGCTCACCCCTGCATCTCTGTGTTGCTATTGCCACTTGCCAGCTAAGCAGGTCAGTAGGTCCAAGTGTGAAAAATGGGGCTGAGGAGCTTGGTCCTGCAAAGCTTGGCCTGTATTGCGATGTTAGGTCCAGAGGGGCTCAGGCAATTTCCAAAGTTTCTTGTGCGCTGGGGGGAAGGAGAGTGAGCAAAGACTCCATGACTCTGTAACCTCATCTCTCTTGGTCACTTTGTTCAGGCAGTTTTGATCATGTGCAGAGAGACCCTGTATGCAGGGTAAACAGTGTATCACATATACACAGAACTTAAAAGCACGAATTAATTCTTTATTGTCCAATAGCTAGGACTGATGAGCTACTGGCTAAGCATTAGTATGCCAGCTGCCCCGGCAAGACATCGGATGAATATTAGCAGCCCAGCAAGCTGTCAGCTGAGCAAGAGCTCGCCTCCATCTCTCCTTGCAACGGGCTGAACCTTTATGTTGCTCTTATGACTCCTTGTGCTGCCTGTATGATTTTATACTTTTTCAGGTCAATGTTTTCCCTCTTGAATCCTTATCTGTTGTCTTCCCCAGTCTCAACAAACTTGCCTGTGCCTGCTGTTTTACTTTCTGTAGTTTGCACAGCTCTAGTTGATGTGCTTTTTCACAGCTTGTCCTTACATCTTAGCTGTTACCTCAGGAGTCTGAGCGCAGGTAGTGCAGCTGGGCTGTTTTGAAACCAGGCCTTGGCTGGAACACAGCTGAAATCTGAGGAGGAGGATTACATGTGGGCACCTCAGAGTGATTCTGACTGCAGGGATGCCTCTGCCAGTTGCTCTGAAATGCCAAAGACAAGGATGCTTTTGTCATATGAACATAAGCGAAGCTAGGCATCTTTGTGAAAGTGGGATTCAGCGCCTGAAGCTGTTCAGTCCCTTGAATCATGGTTTTCTTTCCTGAGTGGGAAGGGTAGGAGGTGAGATTGTTGCCACCCACTTGTCTAGTAATAGTCTGGCATTTACAGCATCTCCTCTGAAAAGAGACCTGGATTTCAGCTCTTCTTTGCCTCAGCTTAACACATCATTTCTCATGTCTCATGAGAGCAGTGTGACCACTAGGCCACAGGGCAGTTAATTTGTTGTCAGTGGCAGCAGCCACTCTTGGCTTTGCGGCAGATGCCTGCCTCTGTGGAGCTGTCCTGGTGGTGCTTGCAAACAATTTTGCAGCAGCCTGCACCGTGGCACGGCTGTGTGCAAGACGATGATGGAGGCTACGAGGATGTCCCCTGATATTAGATGGACCTCATTTACCTGCAGTCTCTCTGAAATCTTACAAATAAACCAGAAGTTTTTAGCCAGATTGGAATTCCAGAATTGGTCAGAAATGTGATCGTGTTGGTACTTCAGTTCTTCTGAGGAGAGACAGAGTCATCTGATTTGGGGAAAGCTCAACATGAATGGTTAATAGGTCTCATCCTCTTGAAGGGAAGCAGCATCCCTAACCTACCCTGTGAACTCCTGTGCCATCATCCTGTCTCCTAAGTTTTCATCTCATTCCTACGTCAGGGTTAAACTGAAGCTGCAGGGGCCAAGAGACTGCCCTTTCTCAGGGTCTCTTTCCACATCGGACACAGGAACCAGGAACCTTGGCAGGTTCAGCGTCCGATATGCACTTTCATTTGTGGAGGTGCAGCCCATGACATCTCACTTCAGCTTCCCCTGCTGCCAGGTAGACTAACCGAACCTCTCTCGAAGTCCTAARTGTTGTAACAATGAAAAAGAAACTTTTCGCAAAGACTTCTCCCTCCCCCCAATCCCCATATCTTTTAAACTTGTTTTGCATTTAAGAAGATACTAACAGGAAGAAGTTCCTTTTGGCAGACATTCATGAAAAAAGAGGTCAGAAGAAGCTCATTCGGCATTTCATGTACAGAAGGCCAGCGGAGGCCTGAAGATTTGTTCATGAGTAGCTTTTGATTATATTGAATTAATTTGTTTTGTGGCTAGCACAGTTCTGATGTAAACCTTTGTAATATTTCTCAGCTGTCCCTTTGAGCTACTTGTTAAGGTTTATGTCAACCAGTGAGCATCCAGTTTATTCTCTATCATAATGAAATCATTGACACTTGTGCTTACGCTGCTAACAGTCTTAAATTTGTTTATTGCTTATTTACTATTTCATTAACCTTGATCAGAAAAGTTTCCATTCATCTCAATGGKGATGTGACTGGATCTTCTGCTTTAAAAAGTCTCAGACCGCTTTAAAAGAAAAGTTGAAGAGTATCTGAAAATACTCCTTTTGAACAATATTCTTCTCATATGAAGAACAACCGGTGCATATTGAAAAACTCACTACCGGATTCTGCTCATTCTTTTTCTTCAAAGCTTCTGCAAAACTTAGCTCCAGCTATTGAAAATTTTAACTTGTATTCAGCACCAAAGCATCTGAGCACTCAGTCTGCCACAGATCTGCTCTCTAATGTTGTTCCTCATTTTCTGTTGTATGACAGATTTTATTTTATCTTCATTTATATTTATCTTCTTTATATTGTCTTTATCTTGTCAGTGTTCGGGGAGTACAGGGAAGTATATATTAAGTTCATGGCCTCAGTCTAGAGAGCAAAGTATTCATTATTRATTATACAGGGTACATCGGTCTAAAGGCATTTGCAGGCTTTTTAAAATCCAACTGGTAGGTAATAGTTACTAATTTATGGGTGATCAAGATTTACTAGGRGTTGTTCTTTAAAAGCACTGTTTCTAACAGACATACTGTTAGAAAATAGCCTTATTGTGTAGCTGGTGCTCTCCTTTTCTGCTGTGTGACAGGGAGAACAGTAGCAAAGTGTGAACATTTCTCAATACAGTTTCGAAAGCAGGGGAAAGGAAAGGGAGAAGGTGTTAAAATTTAATTTGGATGATGTATAGCTTTAACTTTTATCCAGGCTGTCTCTGATGAAAGGTGCAAAAAGATGCTTCCAAAATAGGACTAGCAAAACATTATTAGCTAAAAAGATTTTTTTTTCACCCTACAGAGTGAGAAAAATCRGTGTCTCACATGCTAAGGGCTTAGGAAGCCAGCAATAGTTAYGGAGTGTGGTTCCTGTAGTGACTGTTATAGCGACTGTTAGCATTTAAAGGGTCTTTTCATCTGATGATTGAAGTAGTTCATAAAAATCTATTTCCAGAGATAGTTCTGGGATGGATGTAGTATTTATTATTCCGTATACATCTAGAATAAAATGAGACAGATCAGAAACTGAGTTGGGGAAGAGCCAAAGAAAGTTTTGCTGGAATCTGGGTGTAGGTTAACTTGTCTCTAATCCCTGCTGTTTGTTTATAGCTCTTTTAAATGCTGCAGAGATACATTGCTGGGCAAAAATCCAATAAACCTGGAACAGAGCTTCTAAAATATGCTGAAGAATACACGAGCCACAGCTCAATAACATTCTCTTAAGCCAATCAGGCTGTTTGCAGATAGAACAGTTTTAATTCACCCTAGGGCCTGTTTTCTCCTGGAACTGTCCATGAGACCTTTGGGATGAATAATGATAACAGGACAGTTGTAAATGAAAGATTTTATTCCTGCAAATAGAGATGTAAGTTATAACTTTTCAGTGTACTAATTTCTATATTACTATTACAATTACTAATTTCAGTGAGAGAAGTGCTGACGTTCCCAAAGCTCTGATGCAGAGCACAGGCAGGAAATTCAGTGTGGGATTCCTTGCAACAACTTATGATAAGAAACAGAAGAGATATAAGGACCAATCTGGATCAGTTAAGGACAAACTAAATATTAAGAAACAAGAGTGGAGAGAAAGAATAAGGATCCTTGATAATCAAAGCTAGTAGTGACAACTAAATCTTCAGAGTACATGGGTTTCAAAGCTTGACTTTAGACATCATGATCACAAGCAATAGATGCTACAATTTGACTCAGTCTTGAGAATGGACACCTTTTGGAAGTTTGGATGAATCTCTTGCTATGGCCTATGGTTTTCATTATGCTACTGCCTCTCTTGTGGCCAGGGGTTGCATCGCTCCCTACGGATATTGGCGTTTTAGAACACGTGATGGATCTATAGCTGGCAGTGAGAGGTGGACAGGGCTGGGCACCCTCATGAGTAATTTTCCACGCCCTGGAAACAAATCCCTGGTTGCTCTACAGGTTACTGCTCCATTGAAATCAGTGAGTGTGAAGACCAGAAGACTTGCTGCAGGAAAGGRGGCTTCCAATCTCCCTAGCCCAGATTCAGGTGTGCAAGAGGAAAAATCTGCTGATGTTTAGAAAATCCTATACCAGACYTGGACCAGCACAATTAGTCCACAATGGTTGGTATCCATATGTCTTCTTCAAAGAAAAAAAAAATCTTAGGGCCTTCATATTAAAATAATTAGTCTTCTGCATTTCATGTGGCATTTCATGAGCCACAAACAGAATAGATATGACTCCAAAACAGCAATCTCACTGGACACTACTCCTCTTTTTCCTCCTCACACCAAGTTTTAAGCTTTTCAGGGTTAGGATTACAGTTCTGTCAACTCACCTCTCCTCCTAGTCCACAAGAACAGTGGAAGTGATGGCACTGTCTCAATGTGCATTAGCACAAGGAATAGAATTGGAAAAGATAGATGACCTAGTGTGCTTATAATGTAWTTATCATCCAGTTCATGAGTAAAAACTCATTTATAGAATCCAATTGATGCTATGCAGTTGTTCCCTTTAAAATGCCTTGCTTGTGTGAGGAACTCACCAATGGCAAGGTCTTGGTGGAATTAAAAATATATATATGTAAATGCCACATCATTCATTATTATTGTTATCTAAATGAAAGGTGTGATCTTCTAGATCTTCACTATGAGTATCAAGAGCAGCTTATCTGATGAGGAGAAGAGGAGGAGTATGGAAAATTTAGGAGTGGAATATACTGCTTTTAAACAAGGAGGTCAGTTTTTCTTTCAGGAGAGATCCAGAAGGCATCTTTCAGAAAGCTCTTCTGTCCTTTTTAGCTGCCTGTTTAAAGGGCAGATATTTCTGGTTCTGGCTTGTGACCTTCTGAATGAAAAGAGAAAATGTTTCAAGCAAATCTATGCCCAGATTTTTGAAAAGTAATTTCTGAATGCTGACTCGAGATAGGGCCTAACGGAGCCCAAATTTAGACGATGAGTGGTTGGTACTTCTCAGAAAATCAGATGCTTCCACAGAGTGTCAGTTTGGGAGCCTCCATGTTTTATCTTGTTATGGAAGTTTTTCCATTTAGGTGGGAAAGTTCATACGTCAGTATCATTCTGCAGAATTAATCTTTCTTCCGTACTATTGCCCATGCTTTTGCTTTAAAGCCTGACACATCAGGATAAGGCAAACCAAAGCATCAGTATCCTACTCAGGATTCATTTCTAATGCTTGAATTGGTACTATATATGCCATCCCTCAAGATACTATTGCACAAATAAAGCTATTTTCTTTGTGTAGCCCCTTTTACAGCAGGTTCCAGGTTGGCAGTTAACGTTCCTCCTCTTCTCTTCCTCATCAAATAGGCTGCAGTAATTTCAGCTCTTCTCTCTCTTGCATCTAGTGTTTTTTCTGCTGTATTTGAAGCTCACTTCTCTAATTCCTTCTCTTTTAGGGAGAAGTACTTGGGAGAGGAGAGAGGGAAAAAACATGCCACCCTGCTGAAGTTCAGCACAGAAATCTGTAGCAGAGATGCTACCTAGGAGCGAATTTCATACAGAACTGTCATCAGCCCTTGTTCTGCGAGCAAGCTCTACAGGCTCCTCATTAGTGCCACTTTCCAGCAGATGCCTCATTTGCGGGAGTTTTGGAGCCTATGGTGTCAACTCGGCTGTTCGTTGATTGAAGTTAGTGGTAGGACCAACCTCCAGGGGAACAAAACCAGGCCAGTGCTGAGCGTTGCCTAACTGTAGGCAGCTCTGGGAAGCAAGATAGGTTCACATAATTAAGATGAAATCAAGGGGCACTTGTTAGCTTTTAGACAAAATGTTTCCAACTGATGAAATTGGTATTCTGTGCCAGAATGTCAGTATAGGTTCATATTAAAAACTGAGAGAAAAGTATTAATCTCAAGCTATGGCAGTGAAGGGAAATGAAAAAAAATACAAACAAAAAAAACCCCCAAAACAAAATCCACTATATTTGGCTTCAACTATAAGGATTGTAATTAAAAGTAAATGCGTAAATCTTTAAATTTAGAAAAATGAAATCATTTTAACCCGTCTTCAGTTTTTTTAAAATTTCAGGTTTTCAGTAAAATGTTTCTCTGGAAAATTTCCCTAGATTTTCATTTGTTTTATGAACAGATTCTTTCTTCCAAACACATATTTTCTACTGTTCTTCTTACCTCCCTTGTTCTGTGATTCTGACAGGTGAATCTTCTCTCCGTGACCAACTTGCACACAGCAGTGAGACCTACAGGAACGTCTCTGATGATTTAGAAAGTCTTTTTCTGCCCTTTATAACCTGGCCTGAACCACCAGAACAATACCAAGGAGGTGTTTGTGGGAAGAGGTTTAAAACTGAGGTCCTCTACCTGAACTCACGCTGGCATCAAACTCAGGTAAATACATTCTGCTCATCAAAATCCCTAGTTACAATGCAATTTCAATTCTCAGGCTGCCTTTCAGCTTCATTTGGATAATCTTCATTTCCTACTCCAACCTGCCGTTACCATCACCAGTTAAGTGGTGTGCTTTCATCTACCATATCTGGGTTGTGAATTATGAATCTCAGTATATTAGTGATCATGTAGTCCTTTGAGGTGAAAGTCACTGTGTCATTCCTAAAAAGGTTGGATCTATATTGTAATTATCATTCAGTCGTCAGCCCAACAACATTGTAAGAGACTGATGGTGATCTAAAATACTTTCCTTGGTTGCTATGATGTGTTTTCTTTGGTTTTGCTTTGTATTTTCTTCTTTTTAAAAGATGTTTACCTGAGAATGAAGTAAGCCTCCACCTTATATAAGTCACAGGTCACAGTTTCTTAATAACTGTTGTTACYTCTGCAGTCAGTATGTCAATTCTGCTCCCTAATACTAAGGGAAAATGTGCCGGGCAGTTCTGGAACAGAACAGATGTCAGAAGTACAGGGGCTCAAGAAACATAAGTGGACTTGCTAGGTCTCTGACAAGACGTTACCATTGGGACATTTTGTGTATACCTGGGCATAATTGTTGTAGCCAGTGATGACATCTGGCTTGTGTTCTCTATCAGTCTGAAAAATCAGCGAAAAGTGTTACGAATACAGAACTCCCCATAGAAGAATACAGGCACAAGCTCAGAGCCTGGGGCTTCGTGGTGTGTTTGCTTTGTGGTGTTTGCCACCAGGGTTTCTGTTCTCTGGATGATGGAACTGTRTGCCTGGCTAACGCGTGGAAACAAGGGCCAGGAGTGAATCTGGGGCCACRGTAGCTTGGCAGGCTGGCGTTGCTAACCTTGAGCGACTGCTGTTGAGCAGTTCTGTATTTTGAAGAATCCTGGGGTGTGGAGTGTCAGGGAGGACCAAAAGTTTTGCTGCGAGGGCCCTCTAGTTTTAACCGCAAGTTGTAATTTCGGGAACTAAGGCATCTACACAGTGATTTAGGTGAGCAGCCTGACACTGAGAACAGTGCAACAGAGAGCGAATGTCTGTTGGTTTTATTCAACAGCATGAGCACGGCAGGTTCAACCCTGCTGCGAACCATGTCAGAGAAGTGCCATGCARGGCCTAACCACGGATTCAGGTCCCCCAAACTCCGTGTACGATTTTGTGTTAAAAAAACGTTTTTTCTCTCTGTTCTGCAGCCCTAAACCCAGACCAGAGGGTGTCAGGCAAAAAGAGCTTGGGAACGGGCCGTGGGGGGGGACCTCCGACCTCGTAGAAATTTCACAGGAAGCAGCTCGGCGTATCTTTAGGTCTCTCTGTCCGGCTGCGAAACGGGGCTGACACCTCACCTTCCTGCCGGACGGGGAAAGCCTCGCTTGCKCGCTGCTCTCTCGGCACGGCGAGGCAAGGGAGCAGGATTTACTGCGGGAGTATACACGGCTCCTGCCGACTGCAGCGCTGGCGGCAGCTCGTGACCGTCTATGTTGTCGCCGTAACCTGCGTGTGTCCTCGGGGACGGGGGGCGGCTCACCTGCAGCCCCGGCGGGCCCCGCCTCTCCCCGCTGTAGCTTTAAGGCCGCCCCCTGCACGACGCCCCTCCTCCTCCTCCTCC
>NW_028186779.1:4891725-4918497 GCF_003343005.1 Rhea americana
GCTGACAACAAGGGGCGCGGGAGGAGGGCGGCGGCTGGGGCCGGGCTCGGACCCCCTCCCGGCCGGGGGCGCCCCTGCCGCCGCAGGGCCCTCGCCCTTCCCCCGGACCCGCCGCCTCCCTTCTGAGTGTCCCCACAAGCGGTCGCTCCCCCCGGGGTCACTGCTGCCCCCTCGGGTCAGCTGTCGGGGTGCTGCCAGAGATGCTGGGATTATGTAACTGGCCCGTTTATCGCTTATCATGGATGAAATTCCCCTCCCCTGCAGAGCGAGGTGACTCAAGTTCCTGCCAAAGCAGCTGCGGCTGTTTTGGGGGGGCCTTGATGCCCTCTGCTCGCACACAGCGGGTGCCCCCAGGTGGGCTGTCTGCCCTTCTGGAAATGAGTGCCTGAGAGTCTTGCTTTGACACTTGGGCAGCACAGCTGGACTGAGCCGGCTGTGGCTGGGAGCACTGAGCAATGCTGGTTTATGCCTGCCAAAGACCTGACCTGGGGTTTTCTCACCCTCTGCTCTTTAATGAGAAATGAGACTCCTCAGTGGATGTAGGCCAAATGGTTGTGCACAGTGGTATGATAGCAGGAAGACATCCACTGGCCTGATCTGTTTGTAGAAATAAAGGTTTGCCTGTCTCACAGCCTCACACACGCACACAAACACACACACACTTTCATCCTTCTAAGAGGATTGTATTTCCTTTAATATCCACTCGGCTCATCCTGAACTAAAGTGATCCTTCTTGCAGCGCTCACTTGACAGCTGAGCTATCCAGCTACAGAGGTGGTGCTACAGCCTTCTAAATCACTTGTGTCAGTAATCTGTGGTGACCACTCTGAGTAATGCTTGTGGAGGCCCACACCTGCTTTTCCTCATTAGCAATTGCTTCAGTTTGGCAGAATGTATCTTAATGGTGTGTCACCATTTAGGCATGACACCAAAATTGTGTGTGATTACATTTATTGCTTGGAAAACTCAGAAAACTCTTGCTTTATTCCAGCCTGATACTGAACAACCAGCAAAGTCAGGGGGAATTTGCAAGTTTCTGTTAACAGATCGTGGCCTTGTTGAGCCTTGTTTATTTTATTCTTCTTCACTAATAAAAGCCAATGAGTGTAAATGTTTCACCTAAATAATTCTTGTTTAGCTATTTTTTACATCTCTCAAAACAGGCCCCTAGATGCAGATATTAAACCGAGCAGAAAAACATTTGTTTATGACTATATATAGCATGTGTATCAGCTGTTCTTTGGTTTGTTATAAAGCTGTTGTCAGCATGAATTTGAAAGGCAGGGTGTCAGCAAGTTAATGCAAGTCATTTATTTTGAGGGCCAATATACACTCCATTCCCTTTCAGCCTGTCTTCTGTGTTGTTATATGTTTTACATAATAAGTCTCTAGAGAATTAATCTTTTATGTTTACAATTTTTCATATTTYTTTGCCTGTAAGTTGCATTTCCTTTGTGCCCTCTGCTGAACTCARTGGAGCTCTAGGGGAATAATAATCACAGGAAGTAAAAAGTAAAGTCTCAAAGACAGTCATGTCATTATTTAAGAATCTAAGAGTTGAGGCTGTCACAGGCAGATGATGAATTTGTTTTTCAAATACTCACTCATGTCTTGCTCTCAAGGTCATAAAATACTGACCTCTTCAATATCAAAGTCATGATGCATTTTCCACTCTTGCAGGTCTAGACTGGGGCTTTTTTCAGCTAAAACACATATTCTTTAATTGTCTGGAGAAGTGGGTCAGTAGTTGGAGTAGGGGCCTGGCATCTTTGTTCATGTTGTTTACTAGTATTGTTACTACTGACCATCCAGTAAAGCACTGGAGTAAGCCTTAATATCATGTGTACTGCTTACAAGTGTGTCTGTTCCAAGGTGGGAGGTCTCTGCAGAAGTGTGTGGGTRCATTGGAGTACATCTTACTCTGAGAGGCTGAGGTCCCAGTGTTGTGGCAAGGATGGCAACAGTGCCRGCTCGGGGGAGCCTGATGGGTGCTGCAAGTGCAAATCTGGGCTGCTCCATTTCCCCTTCTGTGGACAGCCGTGCCAACAAGGGGAGAATTTGCCTGGTTTGGCCTGCATGTATTGCAGTAAGGCAACTGGCAGTTTTGACCTCCCCAGGGCATGTATGGTGTTGGTGTCTTCCTGTATCAGTGGGTCTGAACTTTATTTGCAAGGGAACTAAAGCTGTCAGTGGCCTGATGACAATAGAAACCTCAGTAGTGAGGCATCCTTGCTTCCCTCTTCAGGGTGTGCATGTATAGTTATTGCATGAGCTGCACCCGTCTACTCTCTCCTGCCTACACTGCCAGTTTAGTTCTGAGTTGCTCGAATAGTTATAAAACACATTCCCCCTTTACTGCTTTTGCTAAAATTAAAAAAAAAATCAGAAGTCCTAAAATGAGCATGAGATACCTTTTTTATAAAAAAAAAATAGTGATTCTGTACTTGCTGTTGTTGAGTAAATCATATCTATGAATTGAAAGTCTGATTTCTGACTGTGTGAATAGGATGGGTTTGTAACGCCAGCTTAGTGTGATTAAAAAAAAAAAACTTTCAAAGTTGTTTTCTTTTGTTGCTTATATTGCATTTGAATGCCTTCAATTTATTTAATGCATCCTTATATTTGAGTAGGATTATAACATACTCATAAATAGTTTTCAATTATTTGTTACTCATGTAACGTCTGTATTAAGAACTCTTGAGACTTGGATCTCATCCACTCCACGCATCTCAGGGAGTGGCTATAAAATACAAGCCTTCAACTGCGTCTTTCCAATGACAGAATCATTGTCTTCAATTCCTTGCAGTCCAGGAGGAATTTTAGTTGTATGATACAGATAYTTAGCTTCTGTCAATAAATACTGAACAGACACATGTATACAGACAGATGCACTAGCTGACATGGAAACACGTTCTTTTTACATTCTTGGGTAAGGCTTTTTGCCTTGGACAAATCTAGTTGTCTTACACTAGAATAATCTGTGAATTCCATGGATGCATTATGATGCCATTTTCCAGTTCTAAACACCACCCCCCCACCCGAGTTGTTATTCATCTGTAATACACTAGACTTGTGGTATTTGTACGATAGACTTGATTAGATCAACAATGTGGCTTTTTTCTTATAAAATTCCAGAAATATTTGCAAATTATTTTACCTCATCCATTTCCAGAGTGTAATATGTCCATGGGTTGATACTGCAATGACATTRCAAAACAGTATAGGAGTAAATAAAGAAGTAGGAACTAGTATGAATTTAAAGTGCTAAGGGGAAGATAAAGGTAATTGTCCAAATTGGGCTAACCAGAGTACTATCCAAAATATAATAGGATTTTAAATGACCAGAAGTAATAATTGGCCACTGARCTTTTCATGCCATCCAGAAGATGTTAATCCCAGTAGCACACGGGCCCTGTCACTATGATTTAGTCCTGTGATTTTGATTGGAGRAAAGTGTCGTATGTACAAATGTACACTACTGTCCTTTGCATTTCTTCACTGATGTTTCCCTCAATATTCAGAAAGTTTGGATGTGAGGAGCTTGTAGCATCTGCTGGAAGCTTMCAGTAGTCAGCCAAGGAATCTGAATTACCATTTTAAAAGCATTTTAGCAATTTAGGAGCCAATACAGAAGTAAATGAACACTCAGATGTTTAAGAGTATGTTTCTACTGAAAACCAAATAGAGGTATTTGTAACTGAGATCGACTGAACCAGTCGTGAAGACAAGATAACTTGGATGAAGAGACTGAGTTTGAATCTCTCTGTTCCACTGGAAATTTGCACTTAATCTGCCAACCCAGTTTATGACACTACTAGTTGTCCCCTTGTCCTYGCCATTGTAACTTAACACCTTTAAGTGCACACACTCAGTGTTGTCTCGACATTGATGAAAATCAGGCTCAGTAAGGCTTTTCCTCTGGAGTTTCTTAAGTAGCTTTTGAGAATCCAACTAACAGGCTTTTTGACACTCAGCTTCTAGTGAGCTGTATAGTCTGTCCCTTACAAAAGTCAAAGCAGTAAATACTCTAGGTCATGAGAACTTTGGAGGGCTAAGTAGTGTTATATTGCCTACGTATTGCACCTGTGCTGACCTCCAGTGTGGAATATGGTTCTAGCAACCTCAAGCTCATAAAAGCAAATTACTGGTTAATGGCTTAAATTATTAATCCCAGATGTGTTAGAAGATCTGGTATCCTGAAGCTATTACAGTGTTATGGCAGACCCAAAGTCTAATAGCCTACTGGTGCAAGCACACCACATGCAATAGAGGAAGCTTCATCTCTGAAGAATTAGTTGTTCATCTCTGAGTTGAAAAAGAAAATTGTTTAGAAATCAGGTTTTTTTTTCACATGTAAATGGTATAGTTCAATGTACACAGCCCAGGTTCTCAAGTATAACAAAACTTAAATTTATCATTTAAAGGGAACTGGAGAGGTTATTTGGCACATTCTTCTAAACCAAGGTAGAATCAGCTGTAGTTAAATTATTCCTTAGGAGTGATTTTCTTGCCTGCTTTGCAAATGTCTAAGGGTGGAGATTTTGCAGTCTCCCTAAAATGAACTATATCAGTGCTTAGTCACCTGCAGTCAAAGTTTTTTTTTTTTTTTTTTTTTCTCATTTAATATAAATCTCCTATAAAATATTGATTACTTTCTGTTCTTTAAACCTTTAATGTGCAGTTTAAAATGCAAAGGTAGATTTTGGTTCTCTAGGTGCCATGTGCGTATTAAAAAGGAGGAGGAGGYTGGGAGGAGCTCTTCTAGTTAGGTTTTCATGTGCCATGTTCCTGATAGATGTTTCAGATTTCTCTCCATATACAATACTAGTCTGGACACTGAGTCACTGTGCAGTGTGCTCTTCCTCATCATCACTTGGCTTCTCTCAAGTTAGGAAAGCRCTGTTTCCTCAGTTTTATGGGGCTCCATGTCTCCACATTCCCTGACCAGAGCATTGATGTCAAAGTTGCCTCTTTTGTTCTTTCTTGATAATGTCGTCGTCTTGCTTGTATTCTTTCCCATCATCTTTTTAATTCCTGATCTTGTGTCCATTCCTATCTCATTCTCTCTACAAGTGATCTCCTGGCATTTGTCTGTCGGTCTCCCTCTGAGCATTTCACTGAGTTCCTCCCTAAAAATGTGTCTGCTGTTAATTTGTTGGGTTTGGATCTGGACTATCTTCCTCTTCATTACATCTTTTCCCTACAGCAGACCCTTTGTCGTGCATTTTAGTATTGCCTAAGACCTGAGGTTTCTCAGCCAAGGTCTGCTCCTTGCTGGTGGTCTGTAGGGCTGTGATGAGTATCTGCAGCTGCTTATGCTCCTCCTTGYCCCCCTGCAACCCAGCTGATGTAAATTATGAGGGTGAGTTGTGAATGAGAATGGGAATCAACTTTGCCTCTCACCTCAATAGCCCATGGATCCTGTACTAGCTAGGAGGAGCTGTGAATGAAACTGCTGAATGCCTGCTGTCACAGGATGCTTCCTTGGGGGAAAATGGCAGAGACAGAGCAGGGGTGAGTGTGAGGTGGAGATACGCATGGTGGGAGAGCTGTGTGCCCGTACCCGTTCTGCCTGCAGGAGCAGCTGTTGAGTGTGGTTGGCTGGGTCCATGGAAAACCTCTGATGCTGGCTGAGCAGGGAATAAAAGTGAGCATGGGAGGGCAGATCCAAGCTTGGCAGAAAATGAAAGAAGTGGGTGAAAGATGCTTTTCAACTGTTTTGTCCTGATGTCAGTGGAAGGAATGTGGTGTCTGTCTGAGCTCGGAGTTTGTGTGAAGTGTCCCATCTTTGTGACTTAAGCTGATGTGGCCCAGTCGGAGCATGTCTATAAAGCTGCAGCACAGCCCTCCAGGTGGGCGCTTCACAATGTCAGCCTGAGATGAGCCCCTCTTTGCCCCCTTTTCCTCTACACCTTTTTTCATAGCTAGTTTCCATAAGCTTTGGTATCTTTCTTTATTAAGAAATCACACAATGAAGCAGTGTCTTGCAGTGCTTCTGAGTACTGAATTGACTTGAATCCCCCAGTTCTTCAATGCAGGCACCCCCATGAAGAGGCCCTGTAACTCCCAGACCTCACCTGGAGATGGCAAGGCCTTTCTTTCACTTGTGTGAAATATGCACTGTGGGGTTTATCCCTGGCCAAACTTCTGCTCAGGCAGGAGTCCTTGCTTGCTGTGCTGGTCCTCTTACTCACCTTGAGGACTGAGGGGTGGGGGGAGAAGAGGTAGCAGATGGCTCTGTGTGCCCAACACAGAGGGCATGTTCCTTAGGGAGCTGTTGTTTGGTTTAGTTCATTGGGCTCTGCTGCAAGCTCAGCTGCTTGGAGCCTTTATTCCTAAATGTGGAGTAAATGCTGAGTCTCTCTTCCCTGGATGTTTTGCAGCATCAGTGCTGTGCCGTGCTGAGCCTTTGCTGTTCCTGAATACAAGATAATTTGATCCGGACCTAATGAGTAGCTACTTAGTCAATAGTTGCTAGAATCATAAAGCATGGCCAACTTGGAAGAGCAATAATGTTGTCTTGTCATGTGAGTCTCTGCTAATTGGAGTTTATTCAAAAGCGTAAGGGGAAATGTAGGCCTATGGTAAAGAGGTATCAAACACATTTCTGAAGTATCAGTTGTGCTAAGAGAATGCAGAGAATAGCCTGTTCTTCTTGCTGGCTGCTTCACTTTTCTTTCTGTTTTCTCAGTGATCATCCTTCATTTAGTCTGTAGGAAATGAACACCTGTAAGGCCCTGCAGAACTGGGGCTTGTCATGGATGGGCCTGTAGCCAAATACCTGAACAGGATCTTACCACCTAAAGAAGATGGCAGGGCAATCGGAGAGAGGTTTGGAGGCCTCCCTTTTGCAGGGACATGGAAAAGTGGGGACTGGACCACATTTCGAGTGTCTTGATTCCCAGTGCTCTGCTACTGCTCTAAACTGTCTCTGCTGCTGTTCCTTGTCTTCCCCTATCTCTTTGCTGACTGTTCCCTCTCCAGATAAGATCCTCTAGTTTGTTTTCCCTGTGATTAACAGATTAATTCCTGTGATACTTCCTTTAAATTTCAGCTTCACATTCACCTTGCTTTTTTTTTTTTTTTGTGCCTGTGGAAGTGTTAAATCCAGGAGTTACAGTGGTACAAAGCCCAGAGGTACAGTCCGGGAACTGCAATCAGCTCTATTTGTGATACAAAAGAGGAGAGGAAAGCTTACCAAAGTCTTAGGCTGTCGCTAGAACAGGGCACATGAAAAAGCAATTTGTAGTCTAGATTACCAAACAGAAGTCCATATCGTTTTTCTCAAAAGCATTTCACAAAACATCTTTGTAAGGCAGGTGCTCACATGCATCTGTACGTGCTCACAAAAAAACCTGTCAATCCTACTTTTCTCATATTTCAKTTTGGAAAACACTGTAAGAGTAGGTTAGTGTCTTATTTTTAACAAAGTAGGGGTTTGAAGGCTAAAAAATGAAGTTGCCTAAAGAGCACAAAAAATCTGAATTTATTTTTTGGCCTGTGATTATCAGTAAGCATTTGCTTACTGGTACTCCTGTAAATATGCTGGAGTATAAGGGTTTTCTGGGGCATAGGTCTGGTAGATGCTGATCTGCAGTGCCATGGGAACATGGTTACTTTTACTGATCATTTTTGTTTTAGGCTTCAGTGCGATGCTGTTAAGTGACCCACAGGCATGGGAGTTAATACACAAACCTCATTCTCTTGTTGTTCTTTTTTACTTTGTGCTTATGTCTAGATGTCTGGAAGAGGCAGAAAACCAAACCTGAACTTTTGAGATGAAACATGCATATGAAATATGGATTTGGAGACATGTTGAAATGTAACTCTGCAGGGGAAATTCCTTTGATTTAGAAAATACTACAGCTCCCCCACTCTGTGCCCACTTCTGAAGTACCTTCTGGATTAAAGACATGAATACATTCCTTTAATGTGACAGTCTTGCAGGCTGCCAAAATGCAGCTTTCTTGATAGCTCATCTCCAAACATCATCCTGCTTAGTTCTTAGAAAAAGTATGTCAGCAGAGTTTGTACGGTTCTGTCTTTCTTCATATTGGTTCTTCTTGCCTCATCCTTTATCCCTGTCTTCTCCCATCATTTGTTCTTCGCTGCTTTCTCTTTTCCTTCCTCTCCCCTTGTAGAGATAACTACACAAGTTGTAGCAAACTCCATTTCCAAAACTATTCACAAAAAGCTTTGATCTTTTTTTTTCTTGGACCTTTTGTTTATTTCACAGCTGAACATAGTAGTATGGTAGTTGCTGTATCTCTGGTTCCGCTCACTTAAAAATCAGTCTTGAGCCTTCAAAAATCACAAGATTTTAGGGTGTAATGAAGGTTCCTTTAATTTTATTTGCCTCCTGCT
The DNA here is from genome assembly GCF_003343005.1 of Rhea americana. Classification (NCBI taxonomy): domain Eukaryota; kingdom Metazoa; phylum Chordata; class Aves; order Rheiformes; family Rheidae; genus Rhea; species Rhea americana. The sequence continues at coordinate 4,900,090 of NW_028186779.1, forward strand.
TTGCATGAGAGGAGGGCCAGATGGCATTAATGGATCCTGGTCATTCTCTGGGCCTGCAGGGCTGACCTAGGTCCCTCCTGTGTGATGGGAAGCTGTGAACACAGTGACAGTACTCCAGGTAGGCAGTGCTGAATACCTGGGAACAGCCTGAGAAACTGGGAGGGTAAAACTGGGAAGAAAATTACCTAGTAATTAGGGCACCAGGGTGTAAAGTGTAGAGGGGTGAGCTGAAACTGTCTGCAATGGGCTACATTCACAAGGTTACAGGGATTTTTTTTCTTGTTTTTTGCTTGCTTGCTTGTTTTGGATTGGAAGCTCCAGCTGACTGCACAGCAGTTTCACCCAATTGGTCACCTTAATATTTAGCCCAGCAGTGCTATTGCTGCGGGTTCAGTGAAGAGAAGGTGCTATGTGTATGCCAGGGCTTTTGAGCTTGTTTCTGTCCTTGCTGCTGTGGCATTAAAAAAAGACATTTTCCAGAGAAGGCAAATCTCGCTGATGTTTTGCAGAGCCAAAGAGACTTTTATTCTTAACACCACACTGGCATTATGTTTGCCGGTAGCACTATTCCAAGATATTTGTTTCAAGCATAGTGCCAGCAGCTGCAGTGCAAATCTTCACATTGGGGGGAAACCAAATGGTAATTGAGAAGCTGGCTAAGGATCTAGCTTGATTTGACAGCCAAACTGAGGAACAAATCAGGAAAGAATTTATGCAGTCGTTAGCTGACAAACGCATGTACATTTAATATGGGTTGTTCTTAATATTAGTCATGTTTTCAAGAGTCATGGCAGAGTAACAAGGCAGGACAGGGAAGAAAAAGCTCTCACTGACAAATGTTTAGGGTCAAGAACACTTGTTTGCAGACTGCAGAACTAATGGCAAGTTTGAGTGTGATGTTTGGTCAGTGTTTCAACTTGGGTTGTGTATTTTGGTCTGTTTTTGTCATGAGGGCTGTATTTTCTATGTACAGTGTGTGTTTGGGAAAGAATTTAAGAAATTGAACCTTGTTGAAAAGTGTATTTTAAAGGAGACACTATGCACTATCAAGTTTATTAACTTATTTTTCCAAGAATCTATTTTTGAGAGCCATAAATTCTTTTTTTCACTCCAGTATCTGATTTCCAGTTTGACCCCAAACATTTATATGAAAGTCTGTTTGTTATATGTATTGTTAGCTCATCCTACCAAATGCTTACCATGGAGTGGTACCCTAGCATTGCTTAATAATATCTGTAATCAGATGTGTTTGCAGGGATGCAGTAATGCAAACCCAGCAAAGACTTTTCCCTCCTTGTTCAGAGGGATTTTTTTTAACCTTGCATTAAATAAACGCTGGACTACCATGGGATGTTGACTGCAATGGGAAGCTGGTAGGCAACTGATGTTGCGTTGTCATTAATGAAGTTCCCCTACTTCACCACTTCTGCCCTTTCTGGTGTCCTGGATGAGGAAGAACAGATTTTCTATGCTGGTCTGTGTTGCTCCAAAACACAGTGCAATTTCTAGCTGAAATTTTAGGGAAACATCAGGCTGCCTCTACAATAGCCTTTTCTGAATTCCTAGCAATGAGGATAAGAGGCAACCATCCCATATGCTTTATACATGCAATCTTAAGATAAGTTTTTTGTAACTATGGATATGAAGAGCAAACACACTTGTGTTAATATAGATTGAACCCAAACAGATGGCTGGATATCTTGTATAACGTATGATGCTATGAGCTTAAAGAACTCAGCCTGAAAGTATTTACAATTTAGTAAACGATGAAGAAGTTGGGTCTATTCTCCATGAAACAGTGTTGGCCTAAAACTAAAGTGATACAGTGATTAATGAAGACCAACACTCCTAAATGTGAATTTATGTTCTAGTGGGGCTACGGATTTAAGGGGAAAACTGGCAACTTCTTAATGTCTTGGCATATATTTTAAAGTGAGAAATGAGAGGACTAATGGTTCATATGTGGGCAGAAAGTCAAAACTGACGTGCCTGGCGTAAAAATAATTTTATAGTTGTATTAGAAAAGATGACAAATTGTTAAGATTTACAATGAATGTGTCTTTACCAGAAGAGAGTATGTGTTGCAGAATATCAATCCAAGTTACTCTTTGTTTTGTGAACCTGAGGTATAGTGAGGAGCATAGTAACTTCAAAACAATGGGCTGACTTTTAATCTTGGATGTGTAGGCGCATATTGTTGCTTGGTCCGTAAAATCTACGGTAGCTAATTTTACCAGAGACCTGATAAAATGCCTGTACTCCTGCCTGGGATCTGACTGATTCTTTAGTTTGACAGGTGTAGGAGTAATAGAACTCTTTCTTTCTCACCTTCCTGATGAGAAAAGGCATTGATTTGTTTGTATTGGAGAAATCAAGGAAGTTTTCCTTCAAAGACATGAGCTTTTCCTGTGATTGTCTCCTACTGAGTTGTATTTTACTATCTAAGTAATCTCATTGAGATGCAGTGGCCTGTGTGCAGATTACTCCTTGTTCAGGTAGTAGGAAGAAGTGTGCAAAAATGCAGTCCCACAGAGCATTCCACCTCAGCTACATTTCTTCCTGTTGTCTTCTCTAATTATTTCTTTATTTTGGAGAGACTGTTGTCTTAATACAAAACCTGATCTTGAATTGAATTATATAGGAGTTCTGTCTGAACCAAAATTCACATCAGAGCCATGGCTTATGAAATCCTAGGGAATATATCCATTGTAGTAGTTGGGCTTTTGGTCAATTACAAATTGTGCTGAACTTGATACCAAATCCGTGTTGTACTATGAGCTGTTAAAGATTAGATTGTGCTCAGGCTGATTTTTAGTGGCAGCAGGATCAGGTTCTGCGGACTAAATCCAATTGATTGTGCTTGCACAAGGTTTAACACTGTATGGGGTCTGTACTGCCTCTGCATGGACTTAACTCCCAGCTGATTGCATAGCTTTCTGCAAATACACACGTGCTCATAGGTGTAGTAGTGTGTATACATATATTTTGAATTAAGAAACACTTTTGTTTTGAGGATTCCTGAATATCAGCAGCTATGTTGTGAAATCTTGAGCAGTTATAAACTGGGGATGCTGCTTGCATGAAGGGAATTAGCCTGGCTATACTTGCTGCAAATGTGGCCTTTGGAAAGTCCTGGTTGATCTTTCCATATAGCTGTGGTGTGCATAAATTGATCCTCCTTTTTTGCTGATACTAGGGTTTTGCAGCTAATTATACCCRTTCCAGCAAACTTGTGTAAACCTGCACATCTTTTGCATCTCATTGGAGGGAAACACTGACTTTGTGCTAAAATTTTGCAAGGACACATGCAGACTCACTGCTGAAGCCTTTTGCTTGCTCTCCTTGCAACAGACGCCTACGCACAGATAGAGAGGGCTTAATAGAGCAGTCTGAGGCCGTCTGTCGCTGTTTTTAATCTTGCTAATTTTTTGTTGTTTGTACCGGTCGGTTGATGATACTTGGATGGTGCATGCAGTTTGGTTGCTCACTTTTCATTTGGTACAGTCAGTGCTGTACTTTATTTGGTACTCTTTATTTGAGGCCAGGCCAAAGGTGTATTATGTGTAGGCCAAGTCATAAGAATTACTGACTTGACAGACAGTTCTTCTCCCCCTTCTTTGAGATTGCAGAATAACTTCCAACTGTTTATACAGATTTGTGTTAAAAAGAACATTGTCCCAAAAAGCAGAGAGCGACAGTATACAAGGCTGGCTTCTTCATGTTTTCAGGGGGGAAAAAAAAAAAAGCTGTTTAACAAAACAAAAAAAAGATACTTTAGGATGAGTTTACTGAAAATTGGAACAAACAAGTTTTCCACTCGTTTCCCTTTGATTAGCATTCCTCCATGTGTTTCTCAGTTGCGTATACAACTTGTAGAGTTTCCATTCCTGTTTCTGCCTCTTTCTTTTTGTTTCAATCAGACCGATGTCTGGTCCTTAGTTTCACTTTAAATTTAGAATTGTGGAGTGATTTAGGTTGGGGGAGATATGTGGAGGTCATCTAGTCCACCTCCAGCTCAAAGCTGGGCTGAGTTCCAAGCTAGATCAGGTTAGTCAAGACCATGTCCAGTTGTGTCTTGAATATCTCCAAGGATAGAGATTCCCCAGCCTGTCTGAGCAGCTCATTCCAGTGCTGCACCATCTCCTTGTGACTTTTCATCTCTTAAACCTAATGAGGATTTCCCTTGTTGTGCCTTATGACCATTGCTCTTGTCCTTCCATTGTGCCTCGCTGTGCACCTTGGTAGCCCTCAGCTGACCTCCTGCTGGTTTGCCCACATCTTTGTTGTTTGAGGAGCCTAGAGGTGGCCACAGTGGYGCTCCTGATGCGGCCTCATGAATTCCAAAAAGAAGGAGAATTGCTGCCCTTGATCTGTGGCTGCTCTTGGCCTGCCAGGGAGCACTGCTGGCTTTCACTCTGCAGATCCTCTGCCAGTGGAGGTCAGCAGCAGTGTTTAGCTGTGAGAAGAACTGAGGGTTTTAGAGAGGAATGGGTAGGAAAAAAAAAGCTATTAGGTACTTTAATAACTTGTGTCATTGGTGGTTTTAGTGGTGACTGTGAGCCTGTGCTTTGTACCATCCCTAATAAATAATAATAAATGAAGAAACTGAAAAATAGTAAATGTAGTCTGTGCTCACGTTAAAGCTAAGTGTAGATTTCAGGCCCTGCCTGAACCCAGACTGTACGGCTCACGATACATGTGTCTTTCACAGGGTTTTGCTGCCTGCTCAAGCATGTGGTTAGGGCAGTAGAAGGCTCGCAGGGTAGTAAGTGCATATTCTGTCAGGGTTCAGAGGCTACCATTTTTCTGAAGAACATGAAAAGCCCAGTTTGCAGACTGTTTATCCTAACTATGTGTCCACTGCATTTTCTCAAGTAGGCATTTAAGGCACTGTTTGCTTGTTTTACTACTACATTATTGGCTTTAAAAAACGACAATTTAGTGCTACTCCTTTTAGAGTAGCATTAATCCACTGCATTTGATTTTGCKCTCAGTAACACTAATTTTAACCCTATTGTCTGCAGATGAGTGACTCTGGATTTTAAATAGAGCAATTCTGTAATTTGGACTTTCTTTGAATAATACTGTGAACTGTAAAGAAGGATATGACTGCCGTTGTCTGGCAATGGCTTCTATATCAASAAATATAAGCATCTCGCCCATTTTAAAAAGATTTTTATCTTTYTCACTTTTCTAATTTGTCTGGCCCTGAGCTTTGTCTTTATAGAATTCTGTTGATTCATCTTTGGAGTTGTGGGAAACTTTGTTGTTGTTTTTAATAGCATTTACAAATTACAGTACAGTGACAGAACATTTTGAATATTCTACAAGTGATTGCTCTAATGTAAGTTGTGAAAAGCACAAATAGAGTTATTAGGGCTGGTAAACAGTTTCACTGGGAAATTTTCTGAGTTGAGAACAAAATGAAGTTTCTACTGAAAAGTGTCCCTTAGTGCAAAAAATGTTGAGTGTTCTTTATTTGTCAATTACCTTCCTTGTGTTCTTCAGTTGTTTCATTATAGTTGTCAATTACTTTTATTGGTTTTGCTGTGAAACTTATGTTTTGCTGTTCCTCCTGCCCGTTTATTAAAAAGTCAGTCTTCAGCAGAAAATCAGGTCATCATTTTTTTTTCTTTTCACTGCTGTTTAAATTTCTACTGAAAGTCCATTTTCCATTTAACTCATTAGAAAGTCTTTTGCTGGCAGCCTAATTATTATAAAATCTGAATAACACATGTTTACAAAATTTAAAATATATATTTAAAGCATGATTTTGCCTCTTGACATAGCAGATTTTAGGGAAAAGCTTATAACTTCTTGAATAAGTAGGTAAGTACTTAGGTAAATTAGGTAAATAAGACTCTCACATTTGACTTCAAAATATAAATTGATCTTTTCTGCTGCCTCTGCTATCTCCTGTAATACTATAAAATACAGTCTGCAGTTCTGCCTCTATCAGTTTTATTGTTTTTCTTGCATTTTTTAGGCAAGATTTCCATTTTTCCTTTTGCGCTATTGTCAACCTTTCAGTCTCTGTATAATGAAACAGTGCTTAGCTCAGGACAGCATTTTTAAGTGTTCAGATACAAAGCTTTTTCTCATCACAGCTGCCCTTTCTGGCAATGCAGCTGGAACCTCAACAGAAGTTCGTAAAAGATGTAGCTATGGTTGGGGATTTCAAGCGAAAAAGGACTTGCAGGGTGCTGAGCTTCAGTGTAGCAAATAAGACATCAGTCTTGCCATATGCTGAATGTGATAGTATATGGCTTAGATAAGGGGTCTTGGGCAAATACCTGTTTCCTCTGGAGCATTTCTGTCATCAGTGCCCAACAGAGGACTTCAGRTTTAAGGGTTCCTGGGGATGAGCGGGCAGGAAGGAGACTTAGAGATCCTGGGAGTGACTATTCAGCACCGTATATGTAGAGAAGTATTGCAAATACCTTAAAACAGCTGATCAAAGGGTCACAGTGAGACTTCAACCACCCTGATATCTGCTGAAGAGACAGCACAGCAAGGCACAAACAGTCCAGGAGGCTCCTGCAATGTATTGATGATAACTTCTTGTCACAGATGGTGGAGGAGCCTACGAGGAAGGGTGTCGTGCTGGACCTTSTCCTTACCAACAGAGAGGAACTGGATAGAGATGAGAAGGTTGGGGGCAGCCTTGGCTGCAGTGACCAAGAGATGGTGGAATTCAGGATCCTGCAGGAAAGTAAGGCAACAAGCAGGATTGCAACCCTGGACTTCAGGAGAGCAGACTTTTTGGCCTCTTCAGAGACCTGCTTGGAGGAATCTCATGGGTTAAGGCCCTAGAAGGAAGGGAGGTGCAGGAGAKCTGGCTAGTATTCAAGCTCAAGAGTGGTGCATCCCTATGAGTAAGAAGTGCAGCAAARGGGGCAGGAGACCTGCATGGATGATTAAGGAGCTCTTGGCCAAATTCAGACAAAAGAAGAAAGCACACAAAATGTGGAAGGGCGGACAGGCTACTTGGGAGGATTACAGGAACGCAGTCAGAGTATGTAGAGATGTGGTGAGAAGGCTAAGGCCCGTTTGGAATTGAGTCTGGCAAGGGATGTTAAGGACAACAGGAAGGGCTTCTTCAGATACATCAGTAGCAAGAGGAGGGCTCGAAAATGTGGGCCCACTACTGAATGGCACAGGAGCCCTGGTGACAAGGGATACAGAGAAGGCAGAGTTACTGAATGCCTTCTTTGCTTCAGTCTTCACTGCTAAGGGCAGCTCCCATGAATCCCAGAGCCTGGATGTGAGGGAGAAAGTCTGGAGAAGGGAAGACTTTCCTTTGGTTGAGGAGGATAGGATTAGAGATCTTCTGGGCAGGCTTGACATCCACAAATCCATGGGCCCTGATGGGATGCACCCACRGGTACTAAGGGAGCTGGCGGATTCACCAAGGGGAAATCCTGCTTAACCAATCTGATTGCCTTCTATGATGGAATGACTGGCTGGGTAGATGAGGGGAGAGTGGTGGATGTTGTGTACCTTGACTTCAGCAAGGCTTTTGACACTGTCTCCCATAACATCCTCCCAGATATGCTCAGGAAGTGTGGGTTAGACGAGTGGACAGTGAGGTGGATTGAGAACTGGCTGAAAGGCTGAGCTCAGGAGTTGTGGAGTGTAGTTGGAGGCCTGTAGCTAGTGGTGTCCGCCAGGGCTCAGTACTGGGTCCTGTCCTGTTCTACTTCTTCATCAGTGACCTGGGTGAGGGGACAGAGTGCCTCCTCAGCAAATTTGCTGATGATACCAAGCTGGGAGGAGTGACTGATGCACCAGAGGGCTGTGCTGCCATTGAGAGAGACCTGGACAGACTGGAGAGCTGGGTGAAGAGGAACCTCCTGAGGTTCAACAAGGGCAAGTGCAAGGTCCTGCACCTAGGGAGGAATAACCCCATGCACCAGTCCTGGCTGGGGGCTGACCTGCTGGAGAGCAGCTCTGCAGAGAAGGACCTGGGAGTGCTGGTGGMTGACAAGKTGACYAYGAGCCAGCAATGTGCCCTTGTGGCCAGAAAGGCCAAYGGTCTCCTGGGGTGCCTTAGGAAGAGTGTTGCCAGCACTGGAGGGAGGTGATCCTGCCCCTCTCCTCAGCCCTGGGGAGGCCTCATCTCGAGTGCTGTGTCCAGTTCTGGGCTCCTGAGTGCAAGAGRGACRTGGAGCTACTGGAGAGAGTCCAGCGTAGGTCTACGAGGATGATCAGAGGGCTGGAGCWTYTGCCCTGTGAGGAAGGGCTGTGAGAGCTGGGCCTCTTCAGCCTGGGGAAGAGAAGCCTGAGGGGGGATCTTATCAATGTGTACAAGTACCTGAAGGGAGGGTGTCAAGGGGACGGGGACAAACTCTTTTCAGTTGTTCTGTGTGACAGGACAAGAGGCATTGGGCAAAAACTGAAGCACAGGAAGTTCCACCTGACTGTGAGGGGGAATTTCTTCCCTGTGAGAGTGATGGAGCACTGGACCAGGTTGCCCAGAGAGGTTGTGGAGTCTCCKTCTGTGGAGATCTTCAAGGCTCGCCTGGATGCAACCCTGTCTAACATGCTGTAGGTGACCCTGCCTGAGTGGGGTGGGGAGGCGGTGTTGGACTAGCTGATCTSCAGAGGTCCCTTCCAACCTTACTGATTCTGATTCTGACTGCTGGAGATTAATGAGAGTCACCAACAAAATACTTCCATCCCCATGCGATGAAAAGGAGTCCTGCAAGGATAGCCATCTGAGTGATAGTTACTGAACTGTAGAGAAAATATCAAATGGGCTACAAGGAAGAAGTTTCTCACAGGGATGTGAGAAAATCCTGGTTTTGGTCAGCAGAGAATGAGCAGAATCAAGGAGAGCAAAACCAGCAAGCTGAAATTTGGTAAAAGTTAGCAAAAGCCARCAGTACAGGGTCATTCTGAGGAAAAAAAACTTCACTTTGGCATAGTCAAAGCTGGTATTGAAGTGTTTATAGAAGCCCAACAGGTAAATTGCCCACTCAGAGTGAAGTTACTGAAATGTCAGCTGGAGTCCTTTCAGCTGGAGTCCTTTGTACAGTTTTGGGCAACAATTCCTTGAAAAAATGTGTAGAACAGCAGTTCGGAGAACAGTGACATRTAAGAGTTATGGAAATCTGCTTTGCATAGTCTAGAAGAGAGAATGTTAAGTGCAGGTATAAGTGCTCATATGTGAAAAGTATTTACCTTTACTTACATGTAGAGGTTATCATGATCAGTYGTACTCTGTGTCCGCTGGGTGTAGGACAGGAAGCAAATAGCAGAATGTGGAAGAAGGAAGATCTGGGCTGTTTTGGAGGAGGCTCTTATGCCGTGTTTTTATGTGGTCGTATTTTATAGAATAGGTTATATAGAATATAGCCTGGATACAAAGAGACGAGCTCAGTACTTTGTGAGCATTTAGCCTGTTTCAGGATAGGAAGATGGAAGAGTGATATCTTGAGGTCTGTCACACTTGTGAGTTATAGATGAGTCCTCTCCTAGCTAATAGGAGAATTCCTAAGGCAGGAATTTGAATTCTTGATTTGTCCCTATGGCTAAATTTCCTTAGTTATCCCTGTGTAGTTTCTCTTTTGCTCTGTAGTTCACTGGACTGAAATTAAAGGTGACACAAAAGATAGTTGTGGTGAGGGAGTGAGCCTGAAGTCAGCCCTACTGGAAAAAGGAGAGGGTATAAATGAGGGCAGGATTATGTTTACAAAGAAGAAGAAAATGCAACCTTTTATGTGACCTAGCAAGTTAGATCAAGTTCCCTGAGTAGGAAGATTGATGATAACCACTTTTGAAGGCAGGTTCATTAAAGGCTTGAACCTGCTATATAGGATAATAGGATAAAAATCTACTCTGCAGTAGAGTCTAATACTTTATAACTTGTCATGGGCAAACAGAATGTGCTAATGTCCAGTACTTCCATGAGGGTTGGGAGGTACTCCTGCCTATTGTCAGAACAGGATTTGGGAAGTGGGTCACAGGCTTTGAACTATGTATGTAATTGTCTGTTTTATTTTGGAGATATGTATTTTAGTTAAGGATTTTTCTTACTGTCTTCCTTTGATCTCTATGCTTTACTTGAGATCACAGTAGTAGGTAGTTATGGGCAGAAGTGACAGAGTAGGAGAAATGTGCTGAGGCAGCCTGTGATTTCATTTTCTCCACAGAAGCATAGCTGCAAACTCTGAGCCACCTAGATGCCTTGGGAACAAAAGGAAGATGCTTATTACTGGGTATGATGTATATGAGCATTTCGTTAAAGCATAGATAGTTTTCCCTGGGAAGGGAAAGTAGCCTGAAAATACTGCATTTTGCAAAGCAAGGATTATAATAGGAAATGAAAACTTCAAAATAATAGTAGTAGGGGAAAACTAACTATTGAGAGGGTTTCTGACTCCAGTGCATTCGGGCATAATCTCACAGATGCTAGCCTTGCTCCAGTGACTCCTCAGCTGAGCACGCACACCAGAGGTCTGTATGTAAAGACAGAGGAGCTTTATGAAAGAATGACTGWTCATTTCTTGAGATAACTATTATAAAACCAAATTATGTGTATTTACTAGTGCCTGATGGTGTATTATGTGATAATAATGAGGCTTTGAAAAAGTGCATATTCCTCATGCATAGTGAGCTTCTAGTGCTTGTGGAAATTAAGATTTTCATGGTGAAGTTCCTGGAAACCTGGGGTCTCATCATGAGCTACAATGAAGCTTGGTTTCCAGTGGATCTGTGTCCCTTTCTGTTGATGGATGTATGTTGTGATTTAAAGAACAATATTGTCAAAGTCCAGCCTGCAAGTAAAGCTTCAGTTACCCTGTCCTGGGCTGCAGAGAATCCACCTTGGGGAAAATGCCTTTCTCTACTGAGAAAGGGATTCTTTTGCTGTCTGAGGGAGTCTGAGCTCTGACTGAAGTTTGATTTGCAATTAGGGCAAATGCTTTTCTAGGTGTGTGTCAATTGTCTGCTGCCTGTGTTGAAGAAGCGCACTTGCATATGTTTTTTTTCTTCATTAGGAGCTCTGTAAAGTTTGTCTTCTGTGATGTGTGACATGGAAGAATCGTGTAATATGGAGTTTGGAACTACTTTCATTTTACAGATGGGATTTTTGGCAATTGTGCTTTGCTGGAAGTTTTCTTGTTTCTGTTTGAAAGCAGTTTAGAATGCAAATTACAGACCTATTTAGTCTAAAGTCTGGAACCCCAGCTCTACACTTTTTACTGGCTTAGCTGTGATAGTTGGAGAGAATTGGAAGTATCCATTGAACTAAAGGTAACTGATTTCTAAGTTGTCCTTTCTTTGTGACTGTATATGTAAACTTTGCCATCACCCAAGAGTAAATGTTGAGTCTATAAGATGTGGTCCAACTTGGAGGATTTCTATATAAGGATTGTGATTTCCCTTAGATTATTTTAAATGGGAAGAAATGAAATTCCACCACTATAAAGGTGGAGTAAGATGGACATTCATCCCCAAATATGACAGATTCYTGTTTTATTATGTGAGTTGGATGCATTTAAAATGCAAAATCCTAAAAGTTTCACATTAGTAGAAGGGGAATTTGCCCTCTTCTGAAGCTTTGACTTTAACTTTCCCTAAAYCACCTTTGTGGTTTACTTAATGAAGGCCTGCGCTAGAATATGGCAAATTTTAGGATCCAGTTTACACATATTTATCTTATAAAGCCTTCAGTTTGAATGCTGGCATGAACTTGTTTATGAAGGAAATTAATTTTTTGCTGCTTTTAGGTAGAATATAAGCCACTAGAATTAAGGCCTGCAGGGAAACCTTGCAAAAGTTTTTTGTTCTTTGACTTCTGCTAAGCTGACAATTTTTGCTTTTTTGGCTAGAAAATTATTCCCTGCTGAAGCAGATTCGTGAGCATCCGCAGGGAGACTGGAGCCTCTAGAGCCTTTCCTCTCACTGTGGAGAGAAGAGGAATAAAGCAATAACATACTGTATCACTTGCAGACAGACTAATAATACTTATTTCTGTCTAAATTTTGCTCTATTAGCAATATTAATATATCTCTTCGTGGCTCTGCAAAGCTAGAAAGCAAGCTGCAGAAGTTGATGTGATTCTCTGGCTTTGCTCAGGTGTAATAATGATGTCCAGATATAACTTTGGAGATGTGTTTTGGAGTTCTGGGAGCCTCTAAGTGGAGTTTTCCAGCCTTTGGGTGTCATGAGGTAGAAGTGGTATCTCCAGTTASAAACCAGCCTGGATAGTGTGCAGCTGGCATATACGCTGCACTTTTCCCTTTTGCAAAGCACTACTAATGGCAGTCTGTGTGCAATATGTGGACTGTGTGTGAGTTTCCAGCTAGAGATAACTCTTTGCTCTGGAAGAAAGCACTTCAAGGCTGAAGCAGTCTTGCCCACTTCTTCCAACTTACTCTGACAGCCCTTTGAGAGCTGAAGGCACCAGGCTTGGCAGTATGTCTGTGAGCTAGTGAGCCAGGATAGAGCTCTACCTCCAAACTACAATAGAACCCTTAATTATTTAGTTCTAGCATAAATTATTTCTTGACTTTCAGAATTGGATACTAGTGTCTTTTGCCAAGGCTGAGATGACTTAATGTGTTGATTGCTCACAGTTTTGATCCAAAGCCTTGCTTGTGAAGTCAGGATCCAGGGAACATATTTGAATTTTGATGAGTGTGCAACTTCCAGAAAGCAATGTGTGGGCATCAGGAACAGGCTGGACCTAAATCCGTAAGCTGTAGTCACAGCCAGCTGAGACCTTTTTTGAGCAAATACTCTTGCTGTAAAGACCATGAACCAAGCCAAGTAAGACTGCAATGGGTTACTAACCATATGCCCATTCGGAGTCTCACTTTGCCCTGAAGTACCTACATCACTTCATTACACTGCAGTGGAGCGTCTTGGTTGTAGGGTCAGCCTAGCAAGGGCATGAACCCATGTTGGAAACTGCTGAATGACTGATCTCCACTGGTGGAAGGGCTCCCAATATTAGCGTACCAAATTTTTCCAGTACCAGYTTCTTCAAGGACGAGATGTGCTTGCTGCTGACTCCAACGTGTGCTTGCCTCCTAAGGCTAAGTTGTGCCTCCCACAGCTAATATTTGTTTCCCATATGCCTGGCACTACTGCAGTTCTGTTGATGATCTCCTAAATAGGAAAGAGACTGAATAAAAATGCTGTGATAAAAATCAGACAGAGGTAGTAAACACAAGAGGAACACTTGCTAAGGGCAGAGTGTGTACAGAGCATGCGGTTTGTGTAGTCACACTGTGTGTCTTTTCATTGTGTTACTGTGGGGTGAAATATAATCATAGGTTTTAGTTTACACTATAGATGATGGTATGTGTGCTTTCTGTCCCCTCCTTTGTTTCCAACATGAAAGGGAAGTGAGTCAAACTGAAAGAACACATATGAATAAATATATACTTGGAAGAATTATCTCTGTTTTCATTGGTGTTACAGATATTTTCACTTGAAGGCACATTGTGATCAGATTGCCACAGTGGGATTCTGCTTCTTTTGAGCTGAGAGAATTTGCTGGTGTTTTGGAGAATTTTGTATCTCTAACCATTTGGTTCATTTGCGTTCTTTTGCTATTTTACCCAAATTATTCAGATTTCAATGGCATATAAACAGAAGAAACAGTTCATTAATGGGCTGTACTTTAAGGTACAGGTACACATCTGTGCATCAGCACAGTGATAACTGGAATGGCTGGCTTCAGCTGGGGTAATGTGACTTTGTTGTGCCTGAAATGAGAGGTATAAAACCCGAAGACTAGCGCTGGTGTCTGGTGATGAGCAGAAGAGGAGAGTGTCACCAGGCACTCCTCTGGTTGTACTCTCTCCCCACCTGGCCTCACAGAATTGAAGTACCTGACTCCTTGCCTTCAGTATTTATCCAGGAGTTTAAAAATGCCCGACAGAGAGCCTTGATAATTCTAAGTTCAGATAAAGACCCTCAGGACATCTTATTTGATCATAGCCTCACGTTCAGAAGACAGGGAGAAGAAGAACGATGCTTGAGAAGAAAAGAAAAAAAGAAAGTAAATCAGTGATTTGATTAAATTTCTCACCACAGCTTCTGATGCACATTCCAGATCAGCCAGTTACTACTTTTGTTTGCTTCTRTTAGGACTAACAGGAATATTATGTAATTTTTTTAGAATAAAATGGTCTAAGTGCTTAATAGTTATTTTCATGGTCCTAGTGAGAAATTGACTGGTTGCTTGACCATATGGCAAGCTTTTTTGGCTAGAAAATTATTCCCTGCTGAAGCAGATTCGTGAGCATCCGCAGGGAGACTGGAGCCTCTAGAGCCTTTCCTCTCACTGTGGAGAGAAGAGGAATAAAGCAATAACATACTGTATCACTTGCAGACAGACTAATAATACTTATTTCTGTCTAAATTTTGCTCTATTAGCAATATTAATATATCTCTTCGTGGCTCTGCAAAGCTAGAAAGCAAGCTGCAGAAGTTGATGTGATTCTCTGGCTTTGCTCAGGTGGCAAGAGTGGCATAGCAAGAGGAGCACTAAAACAGAGTCTTCCTTCTGAAAGTTAAGCAGATCAAACATTCACAAGCTGTTTGTGCAGAGCTATGAATCTCCTGTGACCTCTTCCCAGGAGATGCCTTAGAAACACGAAACTTTTTCCATTGCATAAAAATGGAAGTATTCCCAGTTCTAGAGAGTCCAGGAGTCCTCGCAATTCAGTGTGAGAAGGTCTCCAAGTAGATGGAGATGATGACTGCAGTGTGTGATCAGGTGTCCAATTGGAGTTGAATGAATTATTCCTGTGGAAATATGTTTCTGAATTTAATCTAATTTTTTTCTTGCATTATATTTTTGAACAGATTGCAATTTCTTCAAGCTATTTGTTGCTCCAATCCACTTTAAAATAGCTCTTCATTTTTTTTCCCTTTCTTTTAGGTTTGCTAATGTCTGAATTTCATTTTTTTGTAATTGTTCTATTACAGTGGTCACTTACTGACTTGTCTGTACATGTAGACTGCACTAGATAAACTTCACTGACTTAAAAAAAAAAAAAAATCAGCTGACCAGGTCAGGCAGATTTTTTTATTATTATTGTGTCGTTTAAATGAATTTTTAATATAAAACGAATACTTGTTTAAACTGGAAAAAATAGTTCATTAAGCTGTTTAACTAAAAGCTAAAAAGTCTAGTGAAATTACTGCAGCTCATAAAGGAAGCCTCAATTTAATGGTGGTCATGAGTCTTAGAGGTGGTGTCAAGACAGGTTGTGTGGTGAAGCTTTACATTGGAGGTGATGGGAACCTGTCCTAAGAAAAGGTGACCCCCTAGATGACGAGGAGAAAACAAGTCAAAGAGAATGCTGCTGAGAAGAAAGGAAAGAAAGATGTAAACTAAGGATAGAGAGAAAGAAAAACTGGAAAACTTGAGGATGTTGGTACAGAATAAAGAGAAAAACAGAAGTGTAAAAGTAAATGAAAGATAATAGTGGCACTGTAGGTAATGAAAAAGGTGTAGAAAACAGCTGAATAGGTGACTTGCAAATCACAGATGTCTGCGTGTAGGTTTTATTTTGGGGAGTAGCAGTTGCTTGGTCTCAGAAATGCTGACTAGTTTTGTTTGATGCATTGCATGCATGTTTGATGCATACATAGTATACTCTGGGAGCTTGATGGAGAGTTTTCTTCTTATGCAGGAACAGCTATGAAAGGACAAAAATCTTGATGTAGTTTTATACACTACCCATTTGTAGTTCATGGGATATTTAACATGTGAARCCATGATTCACAAAGACAATTTGACAGTGCCTGATCCTGTTAACTGCTCTTGTGAGAATTTCTTGAATTAACAAAGATTACTGAGCTGAAACTCCAGTCGTCATTATTTCCTTAAACCTGTTACAGCACAAAAAGCTGCGGCATGTCCAGGTTTTTCATGTCTGGATAAGGTTGCTGCTCATTTATGGTAGTGAAACACTTCACATGCAAATCAATTTCTGCTGTTAACTTGTGATCAAGTTTATAATTTAAGTGTGTCTATCTGCTAAAATAAAACAGTGCTTTGCAGTGATACCAAAAGTATGTCTCCAGAGCTGGAGGGCCACGTTTGTGTGCCCACTGAGGCACAAGTGGAGTTTTATTAGCCAGGATGGAGCTGCTATTCCATTACAGCTGGGCAAACCCACCCAAGACTGGTATCTCTGCACACCCCTACACTTACGCTTTTCCATAAACCATCTGGTCTTCATTTAGCTTTCCTATGTGCCTCCTTCCTTTGCTGCAAAGGCTTCTAAATCCTTTAAGTCAAGCAACAACTTTAGACGCTTGACAGCAGGTTAATTAAAATACTAAACTATAAGACAATTAAAGAAGATCTTCTTAGATTGTGATTTTCTGCAGCAATCTGGTCTTGTAATAGCACAAGTGAGGGGGATTTTTTTTTCTCCTCCTTAGAAAACCCAGGGCTTAGTTAATGGGTGAGTAGAAATTAAAATATCGCTAACAGTGCATTCAATACTCCTTTTCAGGAAGAACCTTGTAAGTACTCTTGCCAAAAGTTGGTGCAAATGTTCTACCCTGCAGGTGGCTGGTAYGGTGTGCGCATGGAGGCTGTGAATATCTGCCATGCCTGGTGCTCTGGTGCGTTCYGTTAAATCTCCGTTAAATCCTTAAGAAACAGGTAACCTTCAGTCAGGGCTTCCACATAAGGTCGGCTGCTCTGAAGTTTTCTTTCTGGCATCATGCTGCTTCCCAGTTTCCTCAAGCAATGACAGTAAACAGATACTTTCATCCTCATGCTCAGCCTTTTCCTGAGCTGCAACTAATAGGGCTCCAAGCTGGGGTGCTGGCTGAGTCAGGAAAGCAGCTGTGTGCAGGGGAGCACTGGCAGAGCTGCAGACACCTGATAGGCAGGTTTCTTAAAGCTTTTGATTCTAGAAAGCCCTTTTCTCAGAAGGGGGGCGAAACAATTGCGCAGTCCCTCAAAGTTTCTTTTCCAAGAGTGCATTTTTCTTGTTTAAGTAACAGAACCTTTCGAACAGGCACTATATTATCATCTGGGAAGCATTTGTCTGTTATGTGAAGAAAAGATTAGAAAATAAAGATGCAGTGTTCTGCTACTAGCTCAACCACTGCAGTAGGGCAGATCCTTGTAATCTGTTGGCTTTAAACAAGGTCACATAATATATCCAAAAATATGTAAAATACATAATAGTTTGTGTTGTATATCCACGTGTGCTTTCAGTTTTTAGAGACATTCTCCCATAGCTCTTTTTTCCTTCTTTCTCTAGAAGAACTCCAGAGTTTGTGATACTCTGGATGAAAAAGTTTATAAAATCATACCTCTCAAGAATGAAGCTTTTCAATTTATGATTAAAAAACAAAACAAATCAGAACACTTCCATTGTCTGAAAGCTTGGCATGCACAACCCAGAACGCAGGAATTAACTGATGTTTTTGCTGTCTTACCCACTGATGATAATATAGACTTTTCAGTTAGGATTTCTTAAAGCCTGTGGGTGAATTTAAACTGCAGTTGAATTCTCTATTGGCACAGCAGTGCTAACAAAATGAGATATAATAATAGTATTTTAAAGGGCAGCATAAACAGCTGCACTTCCAGAGTGACACAGAGAGTTGTGCTAAGTGAAGAGACCCTTTTATGAAGGTTGTCTTTATGCAGGAGCTAAGCTTCCCGAAGAAAAGAAGCACAAGAAGACATCAAAAGGGCAAGCAGGATATATAGACAAGGGGGAGGGGACAAGTAATTTCATAGGTTTGAATGGGGAATTTTGATTGCCCTTATTTATGGACTCTTGCAGAGTTTCTTCTCTACATTACTAAACCATATCAAAATGGTTGTCCTCAACAATTGTCCCTCAGTTGCTCAGTTCTCCCTTCAAATTCCTGTTAACATGTATAGATGCCAATGTAAAGGCGTGCTTGTGCGATGTAGAAATGTCAGACTCGCTGGATCCCAGAGAAAAAGATTAGTAAGAGGAGCAAGGAAGCAGTGTGGGCTGGGACTGTAGAGCAGCACCATGTCCGTTATGTCTCTTTCACGTAATGAAAATTACTCCATCCTTACATTTTAGAGACAGAGGAAAGGTTTTCTGGGTTTCTGTYTTTTGGGGGGTTTTTGTTTGTTCRTGTTTTTTGCCTTGTGATTTGCTTGGTGTCAGGCTATTTGTGTTTGATCTCTGTATTTTATAATACTAGAAGCCCCTCTAGGACTTCCTGTGCTTTCTGTTGTGAAAAAGATAAGTGAATAAATTTTGCTGTTGCACGTTCAGATTCTTATCTAAATTATCCTGGCAGTGGAGTTAGATGTGGCTTTCTTATTCAACTGGATTAGCTGATTGGTTCCCTTCTGATTTCTGATAATATCTCTTCACTTTAATAGTGATAGCTTTCCAAGTTGTCCTAACTTGCAGGCGAGGTTTTGCAGGC
>NW_028186779.1:4918577-4924165 GCF_003343005.1 Rhea americana
TTAATTGAGTCTCACCACTCTGAAAACCAAAGTGGTGTTAGTGTTTTGTTCTGTTTTTTGGGAGGAAGGAGCATATTAAACTGAGCAGAACTCCTAAATGTAAAGTTGTTTTGAATGTGCACTGCATACTGGCAGGGGGAGCGATAGGAAACTCTACTCTGCCTAGAGACTAGCAGACTTCCCAAAAGTTTATTCAGCATATCTTTGACTRTCCTCTGCACTTTGAAGCTGTTCCTGAGCAGCGTAGGCCCTGAGGGAGGACAGCACAGTAGTCATGTGCAGATTTTGCATCGGTCTTAAATACTGTGCTTGAAGTATGAACCACTTCAAAACAGAAGTATTCTTGTGGCAAAGATGTGTATTGCAAAATCTTACATATGACGATTTTTAATGCTGACTAAGATACAGGGTCATATGTTCTGTAGTAAGTTGTTCTCATCTGCCCATCTAGTCCATTTTAGTTCACACTAAATGAAACTTTTCTCACACTGCTCTTCAACTGGTGTACTTGCAGTGATTTTATGTAGTTGCACAGTCATGAGTTCTCTGTTGGTCTAAAAATTCTGCATTTGAAAAAAAGTAGCTCTTGATCTCTTTGATATTGCTTTGATATTTGTTCTGCTGACACTTTTTATTTTTTCATACTCTTAATATTTCAGTGTAGGTGCTGTCAATGTGAGATGGTTCTGTTCAATGCAGTGAGAAGGAGCAGGTTTTGATGGGATGGTTGCTTTGTGTTACAGAATGGTCTGAGCCTGCAGTGATTTCTGTGAAGCAAAACCATCTCTGCCTTAAGCTATATGAACAAGGCACATAGCAGTCTGCCTGATACTGCTTGGAGCAGCATTGTAACCTTGTGCTCCGTCAGTGTGTTTCCACTGTATGGACAGCCTGTAGGAAGGTGGTCTTAAGCAACAGTTGTTGCTTAAGATGGATGACCAAGTTTGGCTCCTTTTAAAGATAATTGAGAAGGATGCCTCAAGCACAAGAAAATAGTTTTCAAGGTATACTCTACCRCCTTGATTTCTGAACACCTAAGCTGGGTTTTCCCCATCTTTCTTCAGTTGAGAAATTCTTCATCCAGTCAGAATTTTTAACCTGTTTCCAAATACTACCTTAATATCTCATAATGAAAAGCCTTTCTTGTCCCTATTTGCAAGGAGTCTTGTATCACTGTGATAAAACTGTCTGTATTTTCTCTCTTGCTCAAACACAACCTTGTGATCTCTGAAACATTTATATTTAGACCAATGTTGTAATTCGTGCACAGTGATTCCCACTGGAATCTACCACTGTGACGCAGTGGGAGATCACGTTCACAGGTTCATATCATATAAGCAGTCATAGATGCATGTTTGTTCTGAAACAAATTGTTAAATACCTGGAGGTTAGGAAGAGAAATGTGATACCAGCATGGTACTCTGAATCTGAATAATTTGCTTTAAGTAGTGTCATCCTAGTTTCCAAACAGGTTTAGAATCATTTAAGAAAGAGAAAGCAGAGGTCTAATGTGTTGTAGCCCTGTTAATTATGCTGACTTGCACTTAATCACACAGTTTTATTTTAATCACAGTTTTGCATTTACATTGTTTTAGCAGCTGTGCAGACCACAATTTTTTATGCAGAAACCATTTCAGGCACTGCTGAAATGCAGTTTCCGTTTAAAAAGGATGTGGCAAATGTTTTGCAGTGTGTAGCAATGCCAGCAACAGCTGACAAGAGGAAGAGAAGAAAAAGAATATGTCAAATGGCAAATGAAGAAGAAACTAAGAAGGGTAGAATGTAATAGTTGAACAGTTTTATTCTTATTACTGTGGAAAAATATGCAGTGATCGATGACTGACTAACAAGAGGTAGCTCCACTGCTTGTGTGGAAAACGTAGCATTGCTCTTGGCCTCCTAGTAACCTGCTGTGGTACTGGGATCAATTTGAATCGGAGGAAAGAAGGGCATCTACTCAATGATCTGTATGATTTCTTGCAGCATCCAGGGTTTCCTTGGGGCTATCAATCCTTGTGGGTGTATGTATGTTCATACACACAAACTTACATGTATATGTATGTATAAATATATATGTATGCATAGGTGTGTGTGTGTATGTGTGTACATAAACATATTTAAAAAATATAAGCATGTTGGTACTTAGAGAACTATCCTTCTAAGAAAAGTATTAGTTATTCTTTTAAATTCTGTCCTGTGAACCTTCTTGACTCTGTGTCACAGCTTGGAAATATCTCCCTCCTGCCCTTATTTTCCTCATCTTACTTACAGGCTCCTAAAATCATAGCAGTCAAGAGACTGTCACGTGGGTGAACTGGCAAAAGTTGTGCTGAAGAAAGATTGGAGCAGGGGTACATAGTGGACCAGGAGTGCTGATATCAAAGTCTGTTGTCCTAAGGCTTTTTCACTAAGCATGACGTGAAATCTAAAATAGGCCTCAGCTCTTACTGTGTGGCTCTAGTTTGGATTGCAACAGTAAAAGTCCTAAGACAATTCAAGGTTTCTATCCCCTACCTTTGGGACAGTTATTAAGGTCAGGACTTTAGATCTGTAAATTACACTCACTAACAGCTGATTCCTTGAGTTTACAAGGTGTAATAAACAGAACTTTTCCTGCTTTATTTTCCCTCTATATTGTGACTTGCTGATGGAGGCAGAAGCAGTTTATATGTGGTGCTTGACAACGTTACATGTCCTTAGTATGATGGTTCTGATTTAAGTGGAAATGGAGTTCTTCCCACTGTAAAAGAAGCCTAATAAAATGGCAAATATAGGCAGATTAAATAAACCTCTTCCATTCATTTAGGAAACTGACTGCCATGTCATGTGTGTATTAGTAGAAATGTTTTAGAAGAAAATATTTTTCAAGGAAACTTGAAAGAGCACCTTTAAGGTTTAAATTATTATTTACATTATTTCTTTTTAATATTCATATTTTTATTTATTTTATACAAGTTCTGACAAAGTACATGTAAAAAATACTCTTCTGTTGAATGCTTTAAAGCAGGTGAATAGCGGAATCATGCTTATAAAGTCCATACTCATTTGTGATTTCTTAACTGATAAAAAGACATTCAAATAGACATTCTTAGATAGCTGTGACTTAATGGAGGATGCATTATACTTGTAGGAGAGATGCCATTTAAGCTGGTAGTACTTTATGCCAGACCACTCATATGGGTCCACATGAAGGAGATTGTCCCATCCAGGATGAAATAGTGTAGACTGCATTCAGCTTTGTCTTTATTAATTCCYTGGAGGTTAGAGCACGTGAATTGTGCATCTGCTTCAGCAAGGAGTATATACTGATGGGAGCGTATCTCTAGATCAAAGCAGTATGTGCTCAGCGCCTGACACCACCCATTTCAGAGTGTTTTAATTTGGATTAGCTCTAGTCCTGTGGCTTGATTGCCTGGTTGGGGCTGGAGAGTGTTAGGAACACCCCTATAGTGCACCTGCAGTTTTGTTTCATCCTAAGGCACCATCAAGGGAGACGATGAGGAGCCTCAGCTTAGAGGGGCTCTCATGGTCCTGGCAAAAACCTTGCTATAGATGTGCCCATGGATGCCTCGTTGCCTGCATTTCTTACAGGCTTGCAGCCTTGCGGTTAAAATGGGCATCCCGCCTGCAAAGTTGGGCCAATGGAGAAAGTAGTAGTTTCTTCCAGAAGAAGGCTGTACAGTAAAGCTTAAACTTAGAAGTCAACTGTCTGATATTAAACTGTTTCCATGACTGGAAATTAGTGCAATGACCCTGTTTGAATGTTTGCAAACATTGATGTATTTAGAATAGTTGTTTTGCGGAAGGGTAAAAAACACTGCCTCTGCTGAAAGGCAGTGAATGCTGTGGACTGAGAAGGAAGCTGAGATCCAGAGTACTGCTGCTGTAGCTGCGTTCCACGAACACAGCAGGAGTTGGTTCATTTAAGGAGTCCAGTCTGATTCCAACAGTACTGACTTCCCTTGTGGGGAAAAAGCTGGCCTGGCTGCTTTTATAAATCTTTGCTCTGCAGTCTGCAGATGTAGTCAGTGTGCAGGGAAAGCAACTTGGTCACTGCAAGTGCCCGGGAGGCCTTTTCTCCCCTAAATAGCATTGGACAGAGGAGCTGCTCTGATCCCATTGACTGGTGGCATAGAAAGACCTTTAAAGATTTGTTTCTAAAAATCATCTATACAGGTGCCATTCTTCCCTGCGTCCTTTCCCCCCTAGTCCCCATGGAGAATTGCAGTTATTTTAGCTCAATTGGCCATCTCACTGTCTGTACAGAGATAAGTATTGGCAGAATTTAGTAAACTGCATCTTATCTTGCATAGTTCAATACTCATAGATAAATTATAAAAGTAGCAAAGCATTGAACAACTTCTGTAGCTTCTAAATGCCAGCTAGCATGACCTTCGCTGTGGAGAACATTAAATCTTTATGTTAGAATACTTTTGTTGCTGTTAGAGTAGATAAGAGGATTTTGAAAATGCTCATGTGTTTTCCTGGAAACTGCAGCCTTTCTGGGAGCTGTTACCTGCAAGTACAACCCTAATTGTCTTGTATGAAAGGAGCAACAGGGAGGTGCTGAAACTCAGGCTGAAGTGCTTACTGCTTCRTAGATATACTAGACCAAGAGAGGGTCTATAATACTGATCTACAGAAATAATACTGATCTAGAGAAATAATTTAGTGTCATGTACAAAGAAGGGCTTTGCAGTCCATGAAACATGGTGTACTTCCTTTTCAGTCTTTCTTATGACCATTCCTTCTTTTGCCTACCTCAGTGGCCAGCCATCAATGCCTTCTCCCATTGAGCAGAAAGCAGGCTTTCTAGGGACAGAGTTGACCATCAGCCATGGTATATGCTTTGCTGCCCTAAACTGGATACCATGTGGATATACTAGATTAAAAAAAAAAAAAAAAACGATTTTTCATTATTATGTTCCCAAGATGAAATATTTAAGTACAAAGCCATTTTCAGTAAATACTTTGTTTTACTCATATGCCTCAACTAATAGATTATATACTAGATTAAAAAAAAAAAAAAAAAGGCTTTTCTTAAGCCATCTTCTCCTGGACATTTAATAAAACACTTCATCAAACTTACCACAAATGCGCCTGATACTATGTTTCATAGCATCTGATTAACAGAGTAAAATAGGAGATAAAGGCAGAAATTATATTTGGTTACAAATGGTGATGCTTCCAGCCAGACYGAGGACGACTGTTGGAGAAGATGGCTTAAAAGCACATTTTGGAGTACGAACTCAGAGTTTTCTACACTGTAAGGCCAGGCAAAACAGGCAATCACAAGTRTGAATCATTTCCATTTTGTTGTAGATTTATGCCGTACATCCCTGACCTGCTTTTAGGTCTGTATCATGCTGTTCTAGAAAATTCCTTCCCCTTGTATAGAGCTGTTGTTTGGATCAGTTGCCTGAGCAGTACTCCCAAGTCCTAGATCTRGGTTTGCTGTTACCTTACATTAGCCTAAGGAATCGGAAATCAGGAATTGGAATATTGGAATGTAAATATAGAATAAAATATTAGAATAATAGAAAGAATAGAATGCTAGTCCAATTTAATTATTAAATGTTGCTATATTA
>NW_028186779.1:4924450-4944348 GCF_003343005.1 Rhea americana
AAATAGAATGCTAGGAAGTCTTTGGTATCAGAGTAGATTTCCCATCTTCTACTGTAAACAGGCTAAGATCTAAACTCAGCAGTGTAGTTCTCTGCAGGATTAATCCCACTGGCTTTGGAGGGATTCATATGCTTGAAGTTAGGACTCTGCTGAATGAAGGGAATCCTAAGCTATCTGTACTATACACCCCAGCTAACTGACCCTGGACAGACAAATTRTCTCAAGTTTAACTATTCCACTAAACCGGCTGCTGAGCTATTACAGTGTAAAAAGAGTGAGGTCTGCATAATCGGAACTGATGTTTCTATACATTTAAATAAAGAYTAGTATATTTAAAGATACCGAAGAGCATTGTATGTTTCCAAGAGTACTTCAATTCAAAATGCTTCAGGAACTTTGTGTGACAAATACAAGAAGTGAACCAAATGTAATGGCTCTATATTGCATTTTTAAGCTGTTAGTAGCTGCCACAAGTTAAATTTTTATTTGTAAATGGCTTCAGTTTTGCTTGCCAGTAGGATTCATGATGTGAAAATCATCCTTTATTTAATCATATAATCAAAACCTTTTAAAAATCAAGGGATTGCTTGCTGCAGAAGCTGTTTTACACAGTCAATTCCAAGCATTGCTTTGGATACAAAAACATCCAGTCTCACTGTACACTTACAGGTGCATTCACAGTAAGCTTTAATTTACTCATCTTTGCACCAGTATTATTAAGCTGACTTTTAACTTTTTGCTGTAAGAAGTATGACAGCCTGAGCAGGTAGGTATGATGGACAGTATCAAGCAATCATTACCATGTGTATCGTTTTATTTCTGGGAATGGTGGAGAAACTAATCCTGCTTGCCTTTCTCACATTCAGATCCCATTCAGTCCTATTCAGATCCTCAAATCTAATTACGTGAGATAACCAAGATTCTTCCCTTGGTATGTGTCTGTGCTGTCATGCAAGTCTCCTGCTTTTCTATGCAGGCTGTAGGTCTTTGTGTCATTAAGTGTTTTTTTTCAGAGGATTGTAGAGACACRGTGTTGATGTAGAATGTGTAGGTTTGGTTCAAAGCTCTCCTTTGGCTTGTTGCATGATTTATTACAAGTTGGGTCTGCTGCTTCGTCTAATTGTGTGTCTCAGTTCCTCCTCTAGAAGTGGAGGTATTATGATCCAATCTCAAAGCAATTTTAAGAGGAACTTAGGAGATAATCACATACCATGGTGATGACGATGGATAGGAGTGTGTAGACTGATTGTATATTTGAGCTCCAAATACAGCGAGACACCAGGGAGTTGATTTTTTTTTCTTTTTCTTTTTTTTTCTTTTTTAATGAGATTTGCCCAGTGTTTTTTCACAGGATTTAGTCTAGAATATCAGACTGGTGTAGCTTCAGCTCCTTTGCTGCTTATTCATGCCTAATACCATTTGTGGGTCTATTTTCACATGTGAGCTGATTTTTAGTGCTTGATTTTTTTTTAACCACTGAATATACATAAAATGCATTTTATTATTATTTTTTTTACATATTTTCTTATCTTTACTAATTTTTTTCAAAGCCACTGAAGATGGTGGAAAATCACAGAATTCAAGGAGTTGGAGCAATTGAAGGATGCACAGAAAATTCAGACATATTACTAGAGAAGGTGGTTGTCTACCAGCTGGAGAAAGTCTGGAGAAAAGCCAGGAAAATAATGGAACACTAGAAAACATGACCACAGGGCATTTGCTTAGTGCAGAGAACACTGGAACACATGACCACAGGGCATTTGTTTAGTGTAGAAAAGAGGAATGAACATAGAATTGATCAGTCTTCCAATTTATAAGAAGTTATTTTATGGAAGACAGCTATCTTTTCCCATTTTTGCCTGTGGATGGAGGACCTCAGCAKAGATGGCTTGCAAAATGAAAGAGCAGAGTTTATCACTATCCCATGCTGTTCCAGGCTGTTTATGGTAGGAAGGACTAGGAACTTATTGTACCCTGTTCACTCCAGTTGTACCAGCTGAACTCAACTGTCCACTTGGTTCCYGGTAATTTTAAGTAATAGTTAGTCTGTGCATGTTCATCATCACACATAAGACAAACTCCTCCTGCTTTATGCGATGATGAAGATTATCTGAGCTGTTCACTGACAGCCTTGCTTYGGCATTGGTGTGAAGTTTGCTTCTGAGCAGTTCAAGAGGCCCTGCAGCACTGGACTTGCTAATGGGAGACTTTCTAGCATATCTAAGCTGCYGCTGTTACTACTACATGCCTTGGCAACTGTGCTAAGAGGTTATATGACCACAGAATCCCACTGTTATTTTATTTTGTCCCCATTCTAGAAGTATTAATTTTTAAAATATGCTAACACTGACAGTTTGTGACATTTTCTTGCATGATTTCACCCCACCTCCCCTTATTTTAAATATCCTTTGTTCAGATCCTGAGTTCTTGGTTCTTGTTAACCGTTTTCTCAGTAYGGTATGTACCGTAGTGAGGTACGTTGCCTCTGACTTGGTGTTTGAGTAAGGACCACTGAAAGGTCTCAGGATTTGGCTCCTGATGAGAAATGACCCCACAAGAATGTGGCATCTCTGCCTGTGAGTGTTTTGGTAAAGCAGTGTTTYCACAGGCATTCTCTTCCACATCAGTGGATGTACTCTTTCTCCTGGCATCTTTTTGCCTGGAATCTGTAACCATTAGAGAGCACTTAAGAGTTGTTTTGCACAGAAGTACGTTGAAGAGAACAGGACTGCTGTTTGCTCAGCGAGGAAAGGGCTTAARTGAAAAGCATGCTGCTGATGTAAGCAAACCCACATCTGTTTCCACGTTCAGCAGCCCCAAGCTGTGTGCAGGGCAAGTTCTGGAGTCCCATCTCCAAACCCTACAGGAGAGGGGGAAACCTCATTTGCTTTCAGGGTCTCCTGCAAAATGCAGTTCTCAAATCTGGAACGCTGACACTACCACTGCTGGTAGTCCTTGCTGAAGTCCATGCTGACCTCAGCTTCAGGGCAGAGGGGTGTGTATGTTTTGTWCTTTAATCTGTCATCCTAAACCCCTGGTTCATCTGTGTTCTTTTCATCACATCAGGTGTTTGCATAAGTGTGGTCATTTTCTTCCTTGCTTCTGAAGCATGAATTTTCTTTGGTAGGCTCAGACCACAGGGCTTTAGTTGAGGTGTCCACACCCTGTACACTTGCTCTTTGGCCATGGTTGTCGTCATACCCAATAGACCAGGTGTTATCTGTCTATTGAACCCTGAGATGTTTCCTCAGCATTTATTTATTTCTGTACTGTTTTTATTGCTGCTCTCATGAGCTTAAGTAGGAGTCTTTTTTAACAACACTGCTCGCTCCTTTTCTAAACTAACAATTTTCCTTGTCATGTAAGTATCTTCTTCAATAACTGGAAGGCTGAGAGCTGCGCTGAATGTGAAGAAATGATGCATATAAATTCCTGAGAACAGGCAAGCTAGTAGTTATTAATGAGAAGAATAGAAATATGTTATGTTAGTGCAGCAATTTTAGAATATGTTTAATGTTGTGAGATATTGTTTGATCTTTAATGATGCCAAAATGCTAAATAACCCTAAAAAGCAATGGGAATGGAAATTGGTAACTTTCTTCAGCAATATTCCACTAAGTGCATAATGTTAGTGAGRTTATGCTAGCTTAATGTATTCCTTYATAGAGATTGTCTTGGTTAATTTGTGGTTGTTATGAGAGTATGCCTTTGCCTCTTCTTCCAATAAATATGAAATACATCTCTAGTGGATCCATAAATATTTGAAAAGCTATTAAAGTAGTAGTATTTGGGTTATTTCAAAGTTTCCTAAATTGTTAAATCACTTGTTCARTTGGGTGTGTGTGTGTTATCTATTTTTTCATCTGGTTAGGAGATAACTTTCTGCATTTTTGAAACAGTTCTTAATGGTTATTCCATCAACAGGAGAGTAAGTGCACCTGGATGTGTTACATGAATTTTTCCTCCTCTGGGTGAAAGCAGCAGAAAGCTCTGGAGCATCCCAAAGGGGAAGAATAACTCATTACCCTAGTGCTGCTGTGTCAGGCACGTCACTGATAGTTAGTATGCAATATATTTATGATCTATGAAGAGTAAATTTTCTCACAGATGAAGGTCAATCTGGAAAGTTTTTTTTTTTTGCAGAGTACTACATAAAGTTATCTTCATATTTGCTTTGCTAAGTATGGCTTGACATGAGACTGTCTAGCAGGTGGTGCCATATTCTGCTGGCAAGCCATCAAACCTCAAGGGAAACTTTTGCTTTTGTTTTTCTGGTGCTCCAGTATGAATCCTGTAGTGAAGCTTGTCCTGCAGAGAGAAATTCTGTCTTTGCTTGGTGTGAGGAAGCCTTAGGACAGGCAGTATCTGCACCTCTGTACATGCTGGACCAAATGCAAGCATTTATTTTTAGCCTGAGCCAATACYTTTCTTGAAGGATATTTGTGGAAATGTCACCGCTCAGACTGGAGGAGGCAGTCAAAATTAGACATCTGTATTGCTACATTGAGCAGATGGATTAATTTAAAAGCCAAAYGGATCAGATGCAAAAACATTAGTAGGTGGTGAAGAAGATATGAAAGAAAATGTGAAATGGTGAAGAAAAAGGAAAATAAATTCACCCCTGAAGTGTTCACGCAATGAGAAACGTGTGGTGTCTGTTATTATCCACGTCAGGAATGGATGAACTCTGTCTCTGTTCATCATCGTTGCTGCATAGTTACTGAAGAAAAGTTATAACTTGGGGACTGGGGTTGTATGAGTGTGGGCTGTAATSTTACAAGAGAGTTAAAACTTGAGCAGAGCCCCCCAGTCTCTTAGGCAGCATTTAAAAAAATGTTATGTGTAATTGAAATACCACTTTCCACTCTTTTTTTTTTCTCTCCTTTCCCCAGAAATTCTGAATTTTTGAAAGGCGTCTTATCACTCTACCTTCAGCTTACATAAATTGCCTTCTCCAGCAATCAAATAATATAAYCAAATCCTAATGATTTTTCAGTGCTTTCTTTGACAAGAAGTAGCCTAAAGCTATGTATAATATTGTCAAATGCCACTTACCAAGGTCCTATCATCCTAATATAGGAACATTAGGTTTTAACATTCTTTCTTTACTTTGTGCCCCAAACCATGCCTCTTATTATAAATTGGTTCAGTTTGGCAAGTTAAACTAGGATGAGGAGAAAATATTGTCACTGAATCTTGGACCTGAATTCAGAAAATGAGAGAATGTCTGTGYGTGTTTAAATTCAAAGTCTATATTATTAAACGTGGTCTTTATTTTGGCCTTGTGACTGAAAAAGCTTTTTAGTTTATTTTTTATTTGTCCCCTAGCAGACAGGGGACACATGCTTGCTGTGATAAATGCCTAGAGAAAATCCATAAGGGACACAGTTATCTTATGTGGGTAGAATTTAAATGCCTAATTAAGAAAGCAAAACTTTGCTAGCCACAACTAAATTACGGTTTTATATTTGATCTCTTTTTGGCCTGTGAGAAACTTGACTAATTTAGAGATAACAGATTGCCTGTCAGGTAGCTCTGCTGAGGACTACAGTAGAATAAATTATTTTAGGTTCTTTGTGGAAGGATAGACTTTACCCTTTTTTGTAGAGAAGACAGGTTTGTTTATTGTGGCTGTTTGCAGCTTAAAAGATCTTTGTTCTAGGTGTCATTAGAATTGTGCAAATTGAACATTAGAATTGGATAACTAGTGGTTTTCTAGTTTTGTGAWTAGTAATTCTTTTGCAATTGGTTTCATGCTGCTTTTATGCTTTGAAAATATGAGGAAAAATGTTTGGAATGGCTGCCTTAGCAGGGGGTGGTGGTGTTTTGTTCCCACTCCTAGTTTTTAAGGACTGGGGGTATCAAATAAAGCAGAGTTAGCTTCTCTCTGAGTAAATTTAAACAAAAGAGTAATTATTATGGCTTTTCAGGTAGGATCTTGAAGCAAATCAAGGCAGTGTGCCCTTTGTCTTAGGTACTCTAAATGGACAAAAGATCAGATGGTCTCAGCTGTGAAGAGCTTACAGTCCCCAAAGGGCAGATGGTGGAGAGAGGGCTGGGCAAACAGTTTGAGAATGAAAATATTGTGAGAGCAGCAAATAACACATTTCTTCCATGACTTATTTTTTTGGAGGGTGGGAAAGCTGGAAAAATGTCAGCTCAACAGAAAGAAAAGAGGATAAACAACAGGGGAATAGGGAAAGGGAGGATTTAGTAAGGAAGAGGGAAAGATAAGGTGAACAGGAGACTCTCTTGGCCTATAGAGGTGCAGACRGTTTCTACAAGGCTCTGGTCACTAGTTCAAAGATATTCATGTATTTTTCAGCTAAATGAACAAGCAAAATGTAAGCAGAGGAAAGAGCATTTGACAGGATTTTTCAATTAAGTCAACAGAATAGTTTTTGCCTTTGAGGTGCAGTAAAAGGACACTGATTTGTTCAGGGCTATTACTGCTTCTTGTGCAGGCAGTTAAATTTAGCTCTTGTTCAACCACAGGAAGAGATCAGTCTTTCTGAGAAGAAAGAGTAACAACAGCCAGAAAAGGACAAACAGATTGTCTTTCCAAATCTTTAAGATGCATGTTGTTTGTTCTTCCTCTTTTCTTCTGCATAGCTCTAATGCAGATTTCTCTACTGTGCTTCACCTTTTCACAGGGTGGCAGCCCAGAGGTTAAGATGCTAGCCTACGTTTGGTACCTGCTTGCAACTGACTGCCTTGGAACTTGGCAGAGTTGCTTACCTTTATTTACCTTATTTCWCCACCACCACCACCAATGGTAAAGCAAGCACAGGAGGAACTCCTATTGCATAAGAGATTTTGTGAGGGGAAGAAAAAGTGCTCAAAAGTTGAGGATGTGTAGGTGTTGCTGTAACTCAATTTGGCTCAATTCAGTTGCCCATACATGGGCAGCTTGAGGTGTCTCCTGCTTTACCTTGAGCTGCCATTCCAGAAGACACTTCTATAGATCCTGTGTCATGTTTGCAAGCTGCACAGAGATGCCTGAGACATCTCAGGTCGTCTGAGATGCCTACAGGAAGGCCAAAGAAACAAACCTACAGCTTCTCAAACTTAGTTCTTTGCCCTGAAGCTGAACCCTAGTATTTCTTAATGATCTCTCTCCTTTTCATTTTTGTCCTCAGCTTCTCATTCTTATTTCTTCCTCTAAGCTTGGTCTGTCCATATTGTTTCTAGTTTATCTTTTCATTTCATTTTCCTCTTTAAGCTACCTGCCATGAAAATTACCTGCTGTGCTCTATCCCAGCATCTCAACCTATGTGCCCTACTCTGTTCTCTACAGGCTAGTCATACAGAACAGACTAAGGAAAACTGGTCTATGGTCTAACAGCATGTTTCTCCATAGTTTATTTTTTAGAAATAGACTATAGTATTTTGAAGCTATGCTGGGCTTTTTCTTTCATTGGAGATGAGCATCTTTCAGGATTCCTGCAGTAAGTGTCTGATGAGCCACCTTACCAGGTGAGAGGGTCACCTAGCATTAAACCCTGTACAAATCCTTGAACCTAGATGTCTGTCAGAGACAGGCAGCAAAAGTCCCTAGCGGTACCTTGCTCCAGCAATTAGCATCCCTTTCTGTCACACCAGCAAAACAAGCTCTTCCTAATTAGTGTGGGTTAGATGAGTGGACAGTGAGGTGGATTGAGAACTGGCTGAAAGGCAGAGCTCAGGGTCATCATCAGTGGTGGGGAGTCCACTTTCCTTTTTCACCAAGGGAAATCCTGCTGAACCAACCTGATAGCCTTCYATGATGGAATGACTGGCTGGGTAGATGAGGGCAGAGCAGTGGACATTGTGTACCTTGACTTCAGCAAGGCTTTTGACACTGTCTCCCATAACATCCTCCCAGATACGCTCAGGAAGTGTGGGTTAGATGAGTGGACAGTGAGGTGGATTGAGAACTGGCTGAAAGGCAGAGCTCGGAAGGTCGTCATCAGTGGCGTGGAGTCTAGTTGGAGGCCTGTGGCTAGTTGCGTCCCCCAGGGCTCAGTACTGGGTTCCATCCTGTTCAACTTCTTCATCAATGGCCTGGATGAGGGGATAGAGTGCCTCCTCAGCAAATTTGCTGATGATACCAAGCTGGGAGGAGTGGCTGACACACCAGAGGGCTGTGCTGCCATTCAGAGAGACCTGGACAGGCTGGAGAGCTAGGCAGAGAGGAACCACCTGAGGTTCAACAAGGGCGAGTGCAGAAAGTCCTGCACCTAGGGAGAAATAACCCTAGGCACCAGTACAAGCTGGGAGCTGACCTTCAGGAGAGCAGCTCTGCAGAGAAGGACCTGGGAGTGCTGGTGGATGACAAGTTGACCATGAGCCAGCAATGTGCCCTTGTGGCCAGAAAGGCCAGTGGTCTCCTGGGGTGCATTAGGAAGAGTGTTGCCAGCAGGTGGAGGGAGGTGATCCTGCCCCTCTCCTCAGCCCTGGTGAGGCCTCCTCTCGAGTATTGCATCCAGTTCTGGGCTCCCCACTACAAGAGAGACATGGAACTACTGGAGAGAGTCCAGCATAGGGCTACCAAGATGATCAGAGGGCTGGAGCACCTGGCCTAAGAAGAATGGCTGCGAGAGCTGGGCCTATTTAGTCTGGGGAAGAGAAGCCTGAGGGGGGATCTTATCAATGTGTGTAAGTACCTGAAGGGAGGGTGTCAAGGGGACGGGGACAAATTCTTTTCAGTTGTCCTGTGTGACAGGACAAGAGGCAATGGGCAGAAATTGAAGCACAGGAAGTTCCGCCTGACCRTGAGGGGGAATTTCTTCCCTGTGAGAGTGATGGAGTACTGGGACAGGTTGCCCAGAGAGGTTGTGGAGTCTCCGTCTGTGGAGATCTTCAAGGCYCGCCTGGATGCAACCCTGTCTAACATGCTGTAGGTGACCCTGCCTGAGCAGGGAGGTTGGACTAGCTGATCTGCAGAGGTCCCTTCCAACCTTACTGATTCTGATTCCTAAGTGTAAAGTCCATCCTTTTCTCTAGTTGCTTTGAATTTCTGCTGGCTAGTAAAGCTTTATTGCTGGACTACTCGGAGCTATATTTATACATGTTGATAGCCACCTGTTATTAGGTGAAATGTTGCAAGAATGCCTACTTGGAGTAGAACAGACACTAACCTTCTGTTTGCTGGATATACTAGTAATGGATGTGTGTGGGTCTATGCACTCTGTGGTGCTCTGTGCTATGTAAGTCAGTGCTTTCTGTGGAGTACTCTCTGGTTTAAAACAAATGACCAAGGACTCCTATAGAGGTATARTGGCTTCCTTGGAGGAGGGATCAATCTAATTTATTTTGTTGCTCTCTCTCCAGAACATTTTTACATCATTTGGGCAATGATGTGCAATTAGATTCTGTAWTTTGCAGAAAGGTTATGCTAGGTTATTTCTCCTAGCATAATGTTCACATTTGACATTTAGGCTGTGTAGAAAGACCACATTTCCCTCTTTCAGCTGTGATTTGACGGGATGTATCTGTATCATAGTATTTTAGGCTTGTCTGGATATTTTTCAGTACTGTACTTATTTGTTATCTTTTGTCATTCATCATGGTGCTTTAAAATACTCAAAGCACCAATGAGCAAAAGCTGACGTGAAATTCACAGTAGAAAATCAGCCGTGRGAAAAGTGAACCTTCATACTTCTTCAAACAGTAAATACCTCACCTGAGCTTAACAAGCAACAGGGTGGTTCTTACATAAAGAAGTCCATCTATAAAATCTAAAAATACCACCTGAGGAAATCCCTGGAATACAGTTTGCTAGGGGCTGAGAGAGTGTTTTGGAGGTGTAATGCTACATGTTTGTTTTGTATCTTTGCTAAGTGCCCTCTCTTGGGGAGGCTAGAGTGAGACTGATAGACTAGATGGACCTTTAGTCCAATCTGTAGTCACTGCTATGCTCTTGCATGCTGGTGAGTGCCATGTGCCTAGCAGCCATCCCTCCTCCACAGGTATGGCCATATTCCACCCRTTAATGACGTTCAGGATAGGACTCTTTGGCTTTGTGACCATGTACAACAGAAATTGCCTCTGTCAAGGTAGTGGAATAATGGTTGTGAAGGTGCAGTCCACCACAAAATGATGCCTTCCTAAATGACGGTTTCCATGATGGCCTTTTGTCTAGTGCAGGATTCAGTCTCAGTGTGTCAGCCTTCAGCATGGAAATTCAACTGCAAATAGTGGACAAGGATGGGCTATTGTGCTCAAGGTAACAGGGTCCTAATGTGGAAGCAGGGGAACAAATAGTAATGTAAGAAATTAGGCAACAGGAGAAGAGGCTGCAGTTTGAATGCTCAGGAATTCTCTGCACAAACTTCTTATGCAGCCCCAGTGTTTCTTTTACAAGGCCTAGAAGAGTATGGCATTAGGAGAAATTATGGAACAACTCCCCACTGCRTGAGCTTAATCTGCTGAAATTGTGAGCACTTTGCTGTCCTTGAAACACTTCATTGTCATGGACTCCCTACTTGGTCTTTGACTCTCACAAGTGTTTATCCTGCCATTCATGGTAGAGTTTTTCTGTAATATCCTCAAATAGGATATTGTTGTGACAATATCAAATAGGAACATGTTGTAACAAGTTAGTTTTGTGTTTTTTTTTTTTCAGTGCATTAATGCTCCTGTGAATTTCTGATGAAGCCTTGTCCAGAGTATTGCTATCTGAGTAATCACATCTTCCTACCTTGACTGATAATGAACATGTTAGTTCTCCTGTAAAAGGGGGGAAAAAAAAAGCATAACTGGTGGTGATGCATCTGGGAGGTCTGAGGTTGCTCTCAATTGCAGTCCACTCTGCTGCTGTGCAGGTTGCTGAGCTCCTGGATGACCACACTTTGCATCAAGGAAATGGTTTTATTTTCCTTGAATTGGTGTAGTTTGGGAAGCTTTTTTAGGACAGCATGGGTTGGCCTGTCAGAGTGGTAGTCTCAGCAGCCATTAAAAAATTGTTGTCCTTTCCACAAGCCATGAATTTTCGAAATGATCAAGCTCATTCACACATGTGCAACTTCTGCTTAATTCTGCTTTTGGCTTTTGTTTTTTTGTTTTTTTGGCATGTTGCAGGCATTTCAAAGGCTGTCATGTCAGTCTTGATTGTTTTAATTCAAAATCAGAAACTATCTACTATTTCTTCCTAACAATTCATTTCCTCATAGATCTGAAGTATAAAATTGAGAACCTTTATTTACTGAAGTAGAGCAGAGCTGTTTAGTCTGACTTCCAAAAGGGTTACGGAAGATGCAATATCCCCAAATGGAAATACTCTTGCATTTTCTATCTAGACTTGTACTTTTTATGGCATTGAGTGATATCAGACATGCTGGATGTCCTTCCTCAAGTCTTCTGGATTTATGTAGACTCTGTCATTTATCTGTACCCCATGGCCAGGCAATTAGTATGTACATGTATCCACTCGACAGCATTGAGGTCTATCAACAGATTGYATTCAGCTTTTACTTACTTCTCAATACTACCTACCTGGATGTTCCTAACCTTAACACCAAACATTATTTCTTTGTGTGGATATGATATGCTTAAAAAAAATAAAATAAAAGAAATTAGTAATCTCCTGCCTCCTCTGAGTCCAGGCCTCATATAGACCATTGAATGATTAGCAACAATTYTGGTTCTGCTAATCACAGAATGGTTGAGGTTAGAAGGGACCTCTGGAGATCTAGTCCAACTCCCCTGCTCCATCAGGGTCTCCTGGAGCACACTGCACAGTATTGCATTTGAGTGGATGTTGAATATCTCTAGAGAAGAAGGCTGCACAACCTCTCTGAGAAACCTGTTCCAGGGCTCTGTTATTCACACAGTAAAGAGGTTTGCTCAGGTGGAACGGCCTGTGTTTCAGTTTGTGCCTGTTGTCTCTTCTCCTGTCACTGGGCACCACTGAAAAGAGGAGCTTCATCCTCTTGACACCCCAGCTTAAGGTATCTGTATACATTGATACAATCCCCTCRGTCTTCTCTTCTCCAGACTAAATARGCCCAACTTSCTCAGCCTTTCCTCATAGGAGAGATGCTCCATACCCCTAATTGTCCTTGTAGCCCTACGCTGGACTCTCTCCAGTAGCTCCACGTCTCTCTTGTCCTGGGGAGCCTAGAACTGGATGCAATACTCGAGAGGAGGCCTCACCAGGGCTGAGSAGAGGGGCAGGATCACCTCCCTCCACCTGCTGGCAACACTCTTCCTAATGCACCCCAGGAGACCACTGGCCTTTCTGGCCACAAGGGCACATTGCTGGCTCGTGGTCAACCTGTCATCCACCAGCATTCCCAGGTCCTTCTCTGCAGAGCTGCTCTCCAGAAGGTCAGCCCCCAGCTTGTCCTGGTGCCTAGRGTTATTTCTCCCTAGGTGCAGGACTTTCTGCACTYGCCCTTGTTGAACCTCAACTCTCCAGCCTGTCCAGGTCTCTCTSAATGGCAGCACAGCCCTCTGGTGTGTCAGCCACTCCTCCCAGCTTGGTGTCATCMGCAAACTTGCTGAGGAGGCACTCTRTCCCCTCATCCAGGCCATTGATGAAGTTGAACAGATTGGGACCCAGTACTGAGCCCTGGGGGACGCCACTAGCCACAGGCCTCCAACTASACTCCACGCCACTGATGACGACCTTCCGAGCTCTGCCTTTCAGCCAGTTCGCAATCCACCTCACTGTCCACTTGTCTAACCCACACTTCCTGAGCGTATCTGGGAGGATGTTATGGGAGACAGTGTCAGAAGCCTTGCTGAAGTCAAGGTACACAATGTCCACTGCTCTGCCCTCATCTACCCAGCCAGTCATCCCATCATGGAAGGCTATCAGGTTGGTTAAGCAGGATTTCCCCTTGGTGAATCCATGCTGTCTACTCCCGATCACTGCCTTTTCCTCCATATGCCTGGAGATGACATCCGGAATGAGCTGTTCCMTCACCTTTYCAGGGATGGAGCTGAGGCTGGTTGCCTGGCTCCTCCTCTGTGCCCTTTTTGARGACTGGAGTGACATTGGCTTTCTTCCAGTTTTCAGGCACCTCTCTAGTTCTCCATGATCTTTCCAAGATGATGGAGAGTGGCCTTGCAGTAACATCTGCCAGCTCCCTCAGTACTTGTAGRTGCATCCCATCAGAGCCTATGGATATGTGGGTGTCAGGTTTGCYTAAATGATCTCTGACTCAATTCTYCTCAACCAAATGAAAGTCTTCCTTTCTCCAGGCTTTCTCTCTCATCTCTAGGCCCCCTAGGATTYATGGGGGCTGCCCTTASCAGTGAAGACTGAAGCATTCAGTAATTCTGCCTTCTCTGTATCCCTTGTAACCAGGGCATCCA
The DNA here is from genome assembly GCF_003343005.1 of Rhea americana. Taxonomy (NCBI): domain Eukaryota; kingdom Metazoa; phylum Chordata; class Aves; order Rheiformes; family Rheidae; genus Rhea; species Rhea americana. The sequence continues at coordinate 4,937,753 of NW_028186779.1, forward strand.
CCCCGTTCAACAGTGGACCTACATTCTCCCTAGTCTTGCTTTTGCTACTGATGTAGTTGAAGAAGCTCTTGACAACCTTTGCCAGATTTAATTCCAAATGGGCCTTAACCTTCCTCATTGCATCCCTGCATACTCTCACAACAGTCCTATGTTTTCCCAAGTAGCCTGTCCCCTCTTCCACATTCTGCATACTTCCTCCTTCTGTTTGAATTTTGCTGGGAGCTCCTTGCTCATTCATGCAGGTCTCCTGCCTCCTTTGTTTGACTTCTTACTCATAGGGATGCACTGCTCTTGAGCTTAGAGGAAGTGATGCTTGAATATTAAYRAGCTCTATTGGACCCCTCTTCCTTCTTGGGCCCTAACCCATGGGATTCCTCCAAGGAGTTCCCTGAAGAGGCCAAAGTCTGCTCTTCTGAAGTCCAGGGTTGCAATCCTACTTATTACACTACTTCCTCTATGCAGGAGCCTGAGCTCCACCATCTCATGGTCACTGCAGCCAAGGCTGCCCCAACCTTCACCTCTCCAAACAGTCCTCTGTTCCTTGTTAGTACAAGGTTCAGCAGGACACCTCTCCTCATTGGCTTCTSYATGACCTGTGTCAAAAAATTATCATCAGTGCTCTGCAGGAAGCTCCTGGACTGTTTGTACACAACTGTGTTGACTTTTCAGCAGATATCAGGATGGTTGGAGTGCCCCATGAGAACCACGGCCTTCTAGCTGTCTGTAGGAAGCCTCATCGACTTCCTCTTCCTGATCAGGTGGCCTGTAGTAAACATGCACAGCAGTGTCACCCATGTTAGCCTGCCCTTTAATCCTTATTCATAARCTCATGACTTGCTTGTTGTCCACCCCTAGGCAGTGCTCAATACATTGCAGTTGTGCTCTCACACAAAGAGCACTTCCACCTCCTCACCTTCTGGCTTGTTTTTCCTAAAAAGCATGTAGCTGTCCATGACAGCATTCCAATTATGCGAGCTATCCCACCATGCCTCTGTAACTGCAGTGAGATCATGGCCCTGTGACTGCACGCAGATCTCTAATTCCTCTTGTTTATTCCCCATGCTGCATGCATTGGTGTACAGGCATTTCAGAGATGTGACTGAGCATGCAGACTGCCTGGAAGAGAAGCAAGAGGATGCTGCATAGTCATGTCCCATACGCACTTCCCCAGCTGCATGTGTCCACTGGAGTCATCTGGACTTGAGCCACATTTTGCTGACCACYCTGTCTCTGTAACTCTCCCCTTCCCCCCATCTTTCCTACTTTAAAACCCTCCTTACCAGGCTGGCTGACATGTTGGCAAAGACAAGTGTGCYCCTCTTAGTGAGGTGGATACAGTCTCTCCCCATCGATTGTCCATCTTGAAACAGGGTTCCATGGAAACCTAAAAGCTTGTTATGAACACCAGCAGTGCAGCCAGGTCTTAACTTGGAAAATTTGTCTACTCCCATCCTTCCCCCTCACTGGTGGGATTGAGGAGAAAATGACCTGAGCTCCCGGACCCTTGACCACCATCTCCAAGGTTCTGAAATCCTGCTTGATGGTTTCTAATTTGTCCTCGGTGTCTTTAAGTGCCCACATGGAAGAGCATAGTCTGATGCATGGACAAGCCTTGTCAGTTTTTTCATGGCATCTTGTGTTCAAGCTCCTGGGGGCAACAAACCTCTCTAGACAGGAGGCTGGGTTGGCARATAAGTACCTCTGTTCCCTGCAGTAGGGAGTCACCTACAGCAATCACTCGCTGCTTCTTCTGGGTGTTCCTGCAAGCCACAATGTCTGTCGGCCTAGTTGTTTTTCTTGAAGCTATGCTCAGCTCCTCCTCAGCCAGGAGAGTGCTAAATCTGTTCCTCAATTGCAAGTCTTAAGGAGGAGTAAGAGCCTTTCTCCTCCTCTGAGAAGTGACCAGTTTCCAGCTGCCTTCWACAATGTTATGATGTACCATTTCACAAGGCACAGAACCCTCTGGCAGCTCCACTGCTGTGGGGTTTTTTGGACTCCTGAAGCTGTGTGATTTCCAGGAATACYCTATCTATCTCTTGCTCATCTTCTCAGTTGCAGCCTGTTGACTTCCTCCTGTAACTCCCTAACCTGATAATACAACTTGTCAACAATAGCACACCTTCTGCAGGAGAGCTGACTGCCAGCCCRGGCCTCACGGAGAGGCCCCAAGCACTCCTGCAGTCTAAGACTTGTAGAGCTGCATCCACTGTTAKAGGGTCTGTCTGAGTCAAAGCCTCTGACACAGCTGATGCTGTGACTCCAACATCTACTGGGGGATGTGCTCTGCAGCATGTCATAACATTATCTGAGGAAGTGTACACTACTAGGATTGGAAATGAAGGTGCTTTCTTGTGCCCTTCTGCATGAACTGCTACGTCTGTTTGCTGCCTGTTAGCTGCACTTGTTAGCCTGGCTCCAAACCCTCAATATGGGTAAGTGAGCACAGAGAGCTAAAAGAAACTATTAGCACTACTCCATTGAGATCTCCTTTCTTTGACACATTGTAGAACACTCTAAGGCTGTCATAAAATATTTCTCACTTGCCCTTCTTTTGCTGTTACGGGCCAATGAACTGAGTACTCTTGTTTACTAAATCTCATCCTTATGTAGAAGGGTGGTTAAATGTGTCTGTAGAGGGAGTTTAGGCACTCTCTGCTGTTGAGCACAACCTTCATTCTTCTATAACAGAGGGCCGTAAAATGGTCGCTTGTAACATGGACTTTTCAAATGTTATTTTTTTCTCTTAACCAGTGTCTAGCCTACTGCTAGTAGGCTGATCAGAGATGACTGAACAGGGAATATAAGGAAGTATTAGCCATTAGCTTTTCTGACCCCAGCTGAGTCCAACGTGTTGAGATTGCTGAATATTTGCCAGTATCTTAGAGCTGTCCACTTCTTTTTCTGAAAGCTGACCCTAACCCAGACCCTGCCTCTGATCTTGACCCAGCTGGTGTGCATAACAAGAGGAACAAAATCTATCTAAAGTTTGTGTCAGTCTGTTCATGGAAGAGTTAGAGTTAGAAGAAGCCCTGAGTGTATAGGCAAGCCTTCATCTAGCCTTAACCCTGTCTCAAAGACACTCTGCAGGTAAGTTGACCACAGTGGGCAAAAATAAACTACAAGCTGCAGACTTCCTGATGATACCCAATTTCCTGTTTAAAACCTAAGGGCTTAAATAAGGTCTAGGAGGTTTAACAGCGATCAGTTTCAAAGACTTGTTCTTTTTCTGGTTACCTGACTATTTAGAGTGCTGGGGGCAAAGTTTTGTTCACAATTAGGAAAAGAGTGATTGCAAAACGCTGTACTACATGTTCAGTGGACAACGGGGTTAAATGAAAGRTAGGATCTGTTTGTTGTAGTTTATTTTAGCCCCAGTTTGCTCAGTTGTCTCTATGTAGAACTGTAGGGTTAGAGGTAGGATTAGGATAACACTGAAGAAATGAAGAGCGAATGAAGCCCAGTTATCTGAGTGTATCCTGCATGGGCTGCAGGATTTCAGGGAGAGCAAGTATTACTAGCTAATACTTTATTTTATTCTCAAATATGGGGCGTAYCTCTACTGAGTTTGTAGGTTGTGGTTTGAGTTAGGATTAGTATAACTTGAAAACTGTGTTATTAGTGGTTAAAATCAGGGTTGATGTTTGCTGGGGCAAGTTTGATTACTACCTTTTAGCCTCAATTTAGTTCAATAGCTGTTAAGATTTTGAAAGTTGGAGTAGGAAAAAAGGGACATATGAGGTAAGTGCTGTGTAAGGTAGGTTGTTCCCTTCTGGGCCTTGTTCGACTGTGCCTGAGTGCACATCCAGAGATACAGATGTTTACTCTTAACTTTTTGAGAAAGAAGAGAAGAGGATAACCTTTCTTGTCCTGGATTGTTACTTTAGTTGTGAATAGCTCAGACTTTACTTAATGTGCCTTCTAGTTGCTCCTGTGGCCTTGACTTGAACGTGTTGCTTTTGGTCAGGAGGCTCACCTGGCACCCATGTCTTTGTAAAGAAAACGTTGCATTTTCAGTGTGCTCTCTGGCATGGATGAAAGTCATGCTGTGGTCAGGTGTAGACTGTTTGCCCCACTGGTGAGGGAGAAAAGTTAAAGGCCTATGGTAATGTTAAATGAAACGATTCCTCTATAAAACTATCCTTGATACTTTTTAATATTTTACGAAGAAGTTGGTAATGAGAGCATCTGAGGCCCTTGGGATTATTCAGCAGGCATAAAAGTAACTCAAAATACTCGAATGAACCAGAGGAACAAAAAGTTGCAAAGCTATAGGCAGCAAAAGGCTAGCCTTACACAATGTTTTCTCTCTCATGTCACTTTTTTTTTTTTTTYTKTTGTAAGCATGTCAGAGCTTCCTTTAAGTTCCATGTGCCAAATCCATAGGTAGTATTTGCATCACCTTTGTCATCACCTCCACCTCCTGTTTCTATTAAGGCAGTGCTCTCTTCCCCTTTTTGAATACTGTTTTTTATGACTCAGGGCTGACCATAGGGGAGAGGCCACATGGTCTGAGAGAGGCAGATCTGGGTCCATACAGTGTTTTGAGACGAATAGGAGGTGATGTTTATTCATGATATTGGTTAACTGCTACAGTTTCCATTTTTGTATTATTACCTGTCACTTCGTTTCCTCTAAGAACTGAAAGTTTGGGCCCCTTTTCATAGGGGAACAAACTGAATGTTGCTGTCTGAGGTGATGCATCCCTTATGCAATGTTCTGTAAAGATTTGAGAGCTGGTTGAAAAGAAGGGTGAAGCCTATTTGCACCTAAAGATAAATCTTTAGCATTAGAAAGAGTGGCTAATGCTGGAATTTGATAACAGAATGCATTCTTTGTAGTTAAATACAGTCTAAAGCATAACTGTTTCAGATTACTTTTCAAATAGCTATTCACATGAATAATCTGTATTGCTAATATATTGCTGTACACTTACTATCTGGCAGATGACAATCCACTACTGAATTAATGATGGGAGAGGGTGAAATATGAACACAGAAGTATTAAGCGTCCTTTAGCTCTCTAATTTCTCACTCAACCTTAGAAAATTTGTCCATTTCTTCCTTGCTTTGAAAGTTTGGGATCTTTTGCTAAAGGAAAAGTTGCTTCATATTAAAAGAAAAAAAAGGCAAGAACCCTGTACTTTGCAGTAAATTTCTGCACACATGCACATAGACATCCCGTGCTCCTGGCTACATACACAAAATGTTTCATTTTGTGTCTATAATCATCCTTTGTTATTTTGACAAAATGGTTTCTTGTGTGATTGTGTGAACTTTACAGACAGTAGTGCATGCAGCACCCCCAAAATATAAATGTTATTTAAGCATAACTGCAAGARCAGAAGTGTTGAAAGTAGCAGCTTTTTATATTGTGACGCTAGTATAAGATCTAATCAATTAATTTTTTTTTTCTCTCCTCACCCTACCCCCATATAGGTCCTTCAAAAACTAGGAAAAGCAGATGAAACCAAAGATGAACAGTTTGAAGAATATGTTCAAAATTTCAAGCGGCAAGAGGTCAGTAACTTTTTTGATTGCTTTAATTGTGTCTTAGGAAGAATAGAGTATATTTTAACTTTCTGCTTTTGAAGAAGATGCTGCAGGGCAACAGGTAAAAAACTGTTTTGAACTGTAGAAGTATAAGATTTTGTCCTGCCATTTCCAGACAGAAAGAAGCCCTTCAATTTGTGCATGCAAAGGGCTAAGAATTGCATGTATAATAGAAGGCCAGAATTTAATCGTAGCTAACATCATCATGCTAGAATTCCTTGGAATTGGTGTCATGACAGAAGACTTCTGTCAGTGTAACTGAGAGCAGAAGGTGGTCCAGATTAAATTCAGCTTTGCAGCTGACAAAAATAAGTAAGTTATTTATCTGCTTGGTTTCATGTTGGGGATCATTTCTGTTAGTGGTATGTAATATTAGTGGGTCTTTTTGAAGTTAATAGATGAATGGTTTTAGCCTGCTATGTGTTATCACACATCCCTGTTAGTGCAGGGTTGCCAGGGACTGTGGTGGTAGTGCTGCTGAGGCACTCCTGGGGAGCAGGGCTCTGTGGTTCTTAATTTTGTAAACATACACATGAAAACAAAGGTGCCTTAAAGAGTTTGGAATCTGCTCCCAATGCGGTTCTAAATTCTAAGCTCAATTACTCTTGCATTGTTGGACGGACTTCTGCTCTGAGGTGACTAATTGCAATTAATTACACAGTAGCTTTCCAGTGTAAATTAATGCCTACCGTGAGCATTAATGCCACCAAGAAAAGAATCCTGTTATATAAGTATGAATTGAGATATCTATAGTCTTTGTGAGCTATCCTTTAGAGTTGGTTTGTAAACGCCCTGAAGGGTCAGAGCTACTCCCACACGTTTTACATAACTTGGCTTATGTCAATGTTTGGGATTCCTAGCCTGAATCAGTGCTATCTACCACATACGCTTCTGTCCTTCCTATGCAAACACAAATCCTGCTTTCTGGAACACTGATGAACTCTTCTGCATCTTACGGTGACAAAGCCATTATTTTCCTCTCTTAGTCTAGAATAGAGAGGGAGGCTGCGAGAGCTGGGCCTGTTTAGCCTGGGGAAGAGAAGACTG